>NC_083460.1:32586310-32676310 GCF_030014155.1 Tachysurus vachellii
ACAGTGTTGGCTTACCAATCAGGAGGCTGTGAGTTTGAATCCCAGGTCCACCAAGCTCACCCTCAATTGCTCAGTTGTATAAATGTAAGTCACTCTGGATGAGAGTGTCTACCACATACTGTAAATATATTTGTGTATATATGTATTTACAAATATTTTCACCTGAAACCATTTTAGTTTTAGATTTTTAAGACTATTAAAGGGTTATTATTTAAATAAAATCTAGTTATTAGTTAAATTTCAGTCTATATAATTTTTAAAAAAAAAATATCCTTCCTAAAAAGGAAACACAATTCATTTCAGATTTCATTTTGATGTTATGATTCATACACAACACAACGGTTATATTTTTTTAGATAATAATATTTTTTCTTTTTTACTCTTATTCTCTGTGAGTTTATTCTACGACATTTGAATGTACATTCGTGACCAACGAGTATACTCTAGCACAAAGTTAAACAAACTCTTTTCTGGAAGAAAGGAGTTTTGTTTTTATCTAAATTGTGTTTCATTCATATATATATATATATATATATATATATATATATATATATATATATATATATATAATTATGTATAATTGTGTATATAATAATTAATAATTATATAAATTATTATATACACAATTATACATAATTATATATATATGAATGAAACACAATTTAGATGTAAATTAAGTATTGTTGTTGTTGTTAATGTTGATGTTTTCTTCCCCACCCATGGACTCAAATTTCACCAGATGTAAGATTTTAGAAATGAAAACAAATCATTTTGAGAATTAATAAAAATACATCTAATACATTAAATAAAGATGATATGAACATAGAACTTATTTATACTTATTTGTTTCCTTTTTCCAGAAATGTATTGATTGCTAGTGATGGAGATGATGGAAGTACGGCGGTGAGTGAACGTCTGTGTCTTGGGACTGAGCCGATGCAGCGTTACAGCCCTGTGTGGGAAATTTAATCCTGAAGTCTGGGAGAGGAAATATGGAGCACTTCACAGACATGACACACACATAATTCAGGAGCGCTGCGGGACTGAGGTTCTAATAAAACAGCAGCAGGGCAGCAAGGGCAGGAGAAGTGTGTGTTAAAAGAACCCACCCCGGGAGGTAAAGAACATCCACACTCGATAATATGAGCACTCCTCTGAGAACTGTCTCTCATTCCATCACATATCTCCTGCTAATCATTAGCAAATGATATTCAACCTACAATATCACATCCACATTGTTATTTTTTTTTTACATAAATCCAGAGTGGAGTGTAGAAATGTGCTGAAATTAAATTCTACTGTTGTGCCAATCTATCAGCATTAAACAGAAAACTTTGCAGCAAGTAATATTATTAGCATAAATTTGCATAAATGACTGCATGACAGCTAGTGCTGCTACCGACAAGCCTGTCCATTCTCTATCAATCTGTCAGTCTATCAGGCTTTATCTGTCTCTCTGTCTTTATCTGTCTGTCTGTCTCATGCTTTGTCTCTGTTAGTGAGTTATTTTTTCTGTTATTTTTTTCACACAGTTTGTTATTGTTGTCTAGCTGCGTACCAACCTCTTAAAAAAAAAAGCTTTTTCTGAGTCTGCTTCCTCTCGAGGTTTCCTCCTCATATCGTCTCAGGGAGTTTTACCTCACCATTGTTTCCTCTGGCTGGCTCATTAGAGATAAATTTAATTCTTAATCTTTTAAATTTTACTCTAAATTAATATATATTTTTGGTGAAGCGCTATGACATGGCAAAAGTTCTATACAAATACAATTGAATTGATCTGAATTCTTAGCTAGCTTGTTGGTGAACAATATTGCTGTTGCTAGCTTAGCTTTCAGTTAGTTATTGATTTTGAACAATGAGACATTAGATATTATCAGACTTTAATAATTTAAACAGGTCATAGTTGCGCCCTCAGTTCTTTAAACATAGCTATCCTGCTGTGTGTGTGTGTGTGTGTGTGTGTGCGTGAATACGTAACGATGCCAACTATTCAGAGCCGACTGCAGTGTGTGACTCGGCCGCATCGTACCATCATCACCACTGCTGTCAAACGGCTATTGTGTGGATCTGTAGGGAATCACTGATCTGCCTGCATGATATTTATGCTACATTAGCTTTAGCTGAATACTCACACACTCATACACACACACACACACATACACTTGGCTCTGACCTCTCAGCGGTTGGTGTATTGTGGGAGAGCGCCTCCCGGGGACTGGGGAACAAAATGCACTGCACTTTTCATTACATTACCACATTTTCATTAGATTAGCATAGACATGCTGGCTAGTCACCTGGTGTGTGGACCACGAGGGGGCAAAACTAGTGTTCTGTGTGTGTATGTGTGTGTGTCTGTCTGTCTGTCTGTCTGTCTATCTGTCTGTGTGTGTGTTTAAGCAGGTACCTGTGGTGCATTATAGTTCTGTATTCGTGCTGTCATGAATTTATTGATTGTTGCCATGGGAACAAGCTCTTCACTATTTTATGGCTAACATTATACAGTAAAATGTTTAGTTAGCAAGCTTGTTATATACTACAAAAACATAACTTGTAGAAGGTTGAAGTTTGCATCTCCTCTTTGAATGCCCGAATCTTCATGCGTCAGAAACCGACTGGAGATGGTACGTCTCAGGATCCTCACAGCGTTGGCTTCATCTCAATGAAAGTCTGAAAAACTTTGAACACAACTGGAGCTGGCACAATCTCTGGATGCCGGTGATTATATTAACCAGCACTAGATAATAATGTGCCTATAATCAGATCTACTTATAACTCTTAAAAGACACGTACCAAAAGCTCTGGGACTTCAGAAGAACTTCCATCCTCTGACTGCCATCTCACATAGCTTCAGTTTATTGTACAATAAATACAGCATAACATACTTGGAGCTCTACTTCTGTTCGAATGCCACAGAGAATGTTATCCCCTTTTCATTTTTTCTTTTTGTAGTTTTTATTTTCACTGACAATAAAATATATACTGAAGATTCAATAAAATAAATAAACTTTATGGGAGATTTAGTGACATCTCAGTTTAATATCAGGATTTCACACACAGTTAAGTGATGGATTTGTCTTTTGCTAACAATCAATCAAAACAACTCTACCAAAGCTCATTACCGCTATCTAATCGATCAAAATGTGGCACAAACATATTACAGGTAAAGGTGGATGGTTACTGTGCTTCATTATTAGAGTTATAAATGAATTCCACTTCCACTGACCAGGCAGACGTAATCATGTATAATACCGCTAATGTGATAAAGCTGTGGAGGACATCTGCTCTCTGATCTGTCCTTTGTGTGTGTGTGTGTGTCTGTGTGTGTTTGTGTAATTGAGTTGTGTGTCATTATATTGCCATCCGAACGAGCGGTCAGTCGGGTGAAAGGCGGTGACGCTGTTTATCAGGTGTATAATAGCGGAGTGGATCGCTGCTGCCATCAGTCTTCATTTGGATCGTAGTCTTTTGGACTGAAACATTATAAATGATAAACAAAAGGTTTTTTTGTTCTGGAACAGTGACTCAGTGACCTGCTGAGGGTTTATTGCAAATCCAGAAATGATCTGTACAAATAAATAAACGTCGGGAGATACTTCTCTTTTTTTAGCACAAACTTTAATTAAATGTTACATCTATGTGCACCTCTGACACAAAACCCCCCCAAAAACAACAAAACAAAAAAAAAAAAACAGCAATCCATTCAATTCTAACTGGACAGATTAAAACTAAATTTAGACCCTTGTTTGACAACATTATGCTCATTTTAATGTGTTTTCTTTTCTTTCTTTTGTTTAACTGTTGCACAGAAATCATGAACACAACATTAAACATGAATTAATTACAATGTGTTGTATAGTGACTGAGATTATACACACAATAATACACACTATACACAAGTGAACAATAAACACAATACACAACACTGAACAATGCAAACTTTAGTAATACACATAACTATGGTAAAGAGTGACATTGTGTAGGGATTAGGGGAAGGATACTGTAGGATATTGTTTTGGGTGAAGGCCTTAGCGTTTAGTGTGCAGGGTTTAAGTACAGTGTGCACTGTTTAGGGTATAGAGTTTATTGTGTAAGGTTTAGGGTGAAGTGATTATGATGCAGGGTTTAGGGTGCAGGGTTTTGAGATTAGTGTACAGGGCTTAAGGTTAGTGTACACTGTGTAGGGTGTAGAGTTTAGGTGGTAAGGTTTATGGTGTAGGGTTTGGTGCATAGGGTTTAGTGTGCAGGGTTTAAGGTTAGATTGCAGTTTTAGGGTATAGAGTTTAGGGTGTAAGGTTTAGGGTGAAGTTTTTAGTGTGTATGGTTTATTGTACAGGGTTAAAGGATAGTGTGCACTGCTTAGAGAGAGTTTAGGGTGTAAGTTTTATAGTGCAGGGTTTAGGGTGCAGGGTCTAGAATGTAGTGATTAGGGTGCAGGGTCTAGAATGTAGTGTTTAGGGTGCAGGGTCTAGAATGTAGTGTTTAGGGTGCAGGGTCTAGAATGTAGTGTTTAGGGTGCAGGGCTTAGGATGAAATGTTTAAGGAGGTGAGTGTAGGGTTTAGGATGCAAGGTTTAAATTGCAGGGATTATGATGTAGGGTTTAGGGTGTATGTTTCAAGGAATAGGGTTTAGGGTATAGGGTTTAAAACAAGCCCTGTGACTATGCTGTGAATTTTCCCATTCAAAAATAAAAAAAAATAATAAATTATCATTTTTTTGTGCTTGGATGTAAGTCTTGATGTAAAATGATGATGTGTGTTAGAGAAAATCACAGGGAAGTGACATGGATGTGAATGACAGTGTGGGAACAAGGTGGAGAAAAAAAAACATTTAACTTCACATCGTATGTGTGTCTAAGGGTGTGTGCATGTGAGTGTGTGTGTCTGAGTGTGTGTCTGAGTGTGTGTGTGTGTCTGAGTGTGTGTAAGACGGCTGCCGGGTGTTTTGCTGACCTTTTATCTGATGAGGAACCTGACACTGTTTTTGTCCTCACACTCCTTCAGTGAGAACTAGAAGGTGAGCTTGTTCTCCATCTGACAGAACCCAGAAACAAAAACTGGATGTTATTTCAGGACCAACTCTGAAATGTCAAAATTTCCAGCAGGAGGCTGGATTTCAGGTCGTTATTTAAAAATAAAGGTGGTCAATTTCTCTATTGTCCCACTTCCTGTGGGACTGCTGTATGGGACTCTATACAGTGTGACCTTTAACCTTTGACCTGAGCTGCCCTGTGGTAACTGATAGATCAGGCTTTTTGTGGCTAGGACACGTTCTGCATTAGTGCATTCAGACATCAACTGTGATAATGAAAGAGGCAGGAAATAAGAGCGAGAGAGCGAGAGAGAGAGAGAGAGAGAGAGAGAGAGAGAGACATCACATATCACAACATCAGACTCAAACATCTCAGCTTGTTATCTCTTTACACTTTTGTTTACAAAATGGATACAAAAAAGAACATTTAGGATCCACGTGCAGGAAAACTTTCTGTACTAATAAACAATCCAAAATCCCAAAACACAATAAGGACAATCCTAAGAGGAGCACAGTGATGTAACTGAACACAAATACATTATTCACAATGAACAGATGTGAATACACAAACACAAACACGGAGAACTGTAAATTTTTTTTTCTCAGAAGGGTTCACAGGGAGTCTGATTGATAGTAAAGGTCACAGGACGCAACAACAAAAGCCTGAGTGCTAGCTGATGCCTTGATTACTAATTACCAACTGGAAATCATGGAAATGAGCTGAGTGTGTATATAGAAATTAGTTGTTGTTTTTTTTTCTGTGTGTGTGTGTGTGTGTGTGTGTGTGTTTATCAAAAGAAAACAGATTTATGTCTGCTTGTGTGGCAGCACGTTAGTGCCAATGTACCATAACACGTTTATATGCATGATTAACTATTTATTTAAATGAGAAGATTTTTTTTAAATGAACAGATATACATAAATAGAACTTGAGTCGTGTTTGAGGTGTGTTAATAGTGTGGGATATACAGGACTTATGGTAATGTGTTTGTATTGGGATATGAGACGATGTTCATGTAATTCCATAATTGCAGGTTTGAAGCGTGAGGCGTTTCTTCATTCAGGAATGACAGAGAGGTGTTTCTGGATGTGTGGGTACGCTTCTTCTGCCAAAGCCACAGATTTGTGTTTAGCTGTTCCTTCACCTCTGTAATAAACTCTCTCTCTCTCTATCTATCTATCTACAGTATCTGTCTATCTATCTATCTATCTATCTATCTATCTATCTATCTATCTCTCTCTCTCTCTCTCTCTCTCTCTCTCTCTCTCTCTCTCTCACACACACACACACACACACACACACACACACACACACACACACACACACACACACACACACACACACACACACACACTATTTTTTCTGTCACTGTTTCTCTCTCTTTCTCTAAATTTCCATCATGCTTTTGCTGGCTTCAAAGAGCTTCAAAATTTTATTTATTTATTTATTTATTTATTTATTTATTTATTTATTTATTTATTTATTTATTTATTCATTTATTTATTCATTTATTTATTTATTTACTTATATTTTATTTAACACCCCACAAATCACACAATTGTTACAGAAAGAAAAGCACTGTGTGGTCTGACAACAAAGAAAGCAAAAATATCAAAATAAAAAGAGGAGTGCAGTGAAAATGTCAAAATTCCTCTCTCTCTCTCTCTCTCTCTCTCTCTCTCTCTCTCTCTCTCTCTCTCTCTCTCTGTCTCTGTCTGTGGGTGTGTGAGAGAGAGTTTGTGTGATTATTTCACTCACTGTTATCTCTTCGAGAACACACACGCACACCACACACATTTATTTTGTCCAGTAATTTTTCTCAAAGCAAACTTAAACTAAGTTAAGTAAAGTGTATGCTGAACAGCACTTTTGTTTAATGTGTTGTTTTAAACAGAATCTTTTTTCTTTGAGGTGTTACTATATATGTGGAAGGCACAAATAATAATTAATGTAAAACTATATGATTATTAAGTTTAATATTTATAGCCTAGTGTCTTTCTCTCTGTCTGTCTGTATCTCTGTCTGTCTCTCTAAATCTCTGTCTCTCTGTCTCTCCTCTCCCAGGTTGAGGTGATGTAAGCCCATCTCTGCACGGCCTTCATTTAATTTTTCATATGTAAAGCTGATAACATGAACATTGAGGGAAATTGCTCCTTTATCTCTCACACATGCTGACCTGGACACATTTTCTGTTTCATTTTATTTTTAATCCTTTTTCTTGCTGCGATAACACTTCTCATTATCTCACACCTCCACTCAGCTCAGCTCTCTTACTAGCCAATTTGCATCCCAAAATGCATGTGTGAGTATATCCACTTCTAACCACTTTAAGTTTTTTCTTTATGAAGAGAAATATAAAAATCAGCCGATATGACTGTCACATCCTGATCCACTGCTGATCCAAAAGCAGAACAGGTTTGCACACTTTGTTTAAATTGAGACACAGTACTGAAAATTTCTTGTTTCTGATTATGTTGCTAAATCCAGCAATTAACGTTGAAAGTAACCTTGACAACAAACATAAATAATGGTTTAGACTTGTATGGCTGTATGTATGATTTTATGACAGATAAAAATAAGAACCGAGCAAGTTAACAGCATCTGTGATGTTACCATAGCAACAATTGTAGGAGAATAGCTATGTTGGTTTGGAGGAGGAATTAGAGAGTAAGAGTTAGTTTTAGCTTAATAAAATCACACAGAGGCTGTAAGTGAACAAAAGTTGAAACTTTGTAGTGTTCTTTAACACCACACCACCGTTTCATACTTTTAGAGAGAGAGAGAGAGAGAGAGAGAGAGAGAGAGAGTTATTTGTAACATAGACTTTCCAGTGAAATGGAATTCATTCTTTGTATATATCTCAGCAGCACAGGGTCAGTCATGATAAAACACCAGTGGAACAGAGAGGGTTAAGCACCTTACTTGAGATCCTACCAGTAGCAGCTTCCCCATACTGGGGCTTACATCAAAAACCCAAAGCCACTTGATCCACCACTTCCCCTTAAACCTCTTTTATTACCTTTTTTTATATATATTTGAAATTTAATCAGCAGTTCCCTACATTAATCATACTCATTATAACATAGATCACTCCATCATCACACTCATCATCTATAGATAGCTCTATCATCACACTCATCATCCTATAGATCGCTCTATCATCACACTCATCATCCTATAGATCGCTCTATCATCACACTTATCATCTATAGATCGCTCTATCATCACACACATCATCTATAGATCGCTCTATCATCACACTTATCATCCTATAGATCGCTCTATCATCACACTCATCATCCTATAGATCACTCTATCATTACACTCATCATCCTATAGATCGCTCTATCATCACACTCATCATTAAATAGATCGCTCTATAATCACACTCATCCTATAGATCGCTCTATCATCACACTCATCATCCTATAGATCGCTCTATCATCACACTCATCATCCTATAGATCGCTCTATCATCACACTCATCATCCTATAGATCGCTCTATCATTACACTCATCATCCTATAGATTGCTCTATCATCACACTCATCATCCTATAGATAGCTCTATCATCACAATCATCATCTATAGATCACTCTATCACACTCATCATCCTATAGATCGCTCTATCATCACACTCATCATCTATAGATTGCTCTATCATCACACTCATCATCCTATAGATCGCTCTATCATCACTCTCATCATCCTATAGATCGCTCTATCATCACACTCATCATCCTATAGATCGCTCTATCATTACACTCATCATCTATAGATCGCTCTATCATCACACTCATCATCTATAGATTGCTCTATCATCACACTCATCATCCTATAGATCACTCTATCATCACACTCATCATTAAATAGATCGCTCTATCATCACACTCATCCTATAGATTACTCTATCATTACACTCATCATCTTATAGGTCACTCTATCATCACACTCAGCATCCTATAGATCGCTCTATCATCACACTCATCATCTTATAGGTCACTCTGTCATTACACTCATCATCCCATAGATCATGCTATCATTACTCTCATCATCCTATATAGTAGATCGCTCTATTATCACACTCATCATTCCATTGCTGCTGTGCATTCTGGAGCTTTGTGTTCACTGTTTGCTTCAATATCGCTCTATACTGGATCATCACTGAAAACTGTATGTGAGTGAGTGTTACCATTCCTCCTTTTAAGACCTCCGTTATAACTGTGCTAGCAGTAATAATAACAAAACCCCCTTGTGACATCAGAACAACTCACAACCACTCACTTCTCACAAGAATAATAAAAATAAAGCACAACCCACAAACACAAATACCTCATTGTAAATAAAGTGAATGTTTTTTAACATTAAGTTTAAGTTGAGGTTTAATAAATAGTTTAGCTATATCTAAATGTTTTCCTTCATTTTTCATTACCTCATTAGTGAGTAGAACAAACCTGGATCGACATCATCGGCTTGTTGCTGAATTCAGCCACGATACCGTTGTTGTGTTCTAAAACAAGTTCTTAACACATAGCAGGAACACATTGAGCTGTATGCTCTCTCTGAAGTCATGAGTAGAGTCCTGAAAGAAATTGAATGTGTAAATCCAGAAGCGGTTGTCGGGAAGCCGTTCCACTTGAAATGAGTTTTTTGAGCGGGAAAGTGCTGACGAGGCGGAGCAATCATTCAGGGCGTTCATTATTACCTTTGTTATGCGCCTATATATATTTATGAGATGGAGAAAGAACAGTGTGTTCACAGGGGATAATACGATTTCACAAAGAACCATGTGCGCTGATTTATTTTTACTTATTTCTCAAAATGGGGAATGCAGCAGGGGAATGGTGGGTAATCGGTGGCTTGGCTCGCTATATGATGACAAACATAGAGTTTAATCATGTTCCTGTATCAGCTACCAGCTTCCTGTGTGTCACAGAGGATTGGATTAAAGGTGCGGTCTGGAATGTTATACAGTGCTGTGCATCAGTATTCAACCCAGACCCCACCCTTTCACCCCATCACCCACTTCCACCACAATATTTAGCGTTACAGTCTGGAATAAAAATAAACTTCACTGTGAAAGGCCAATGAGCTATCAAAACATTTCCAGGACAAAGAACCTGAGTTTGGTTCTTAAAAAAAAATAAAAATTGAAATAGCCATAATCCATTAACTAGAGGAGACAGTCCACCAAACCCAGGGAGCAGGCTGAGAGGGGATTAAACTGAGCAACAACCAAGAGCACAAGGAGTATGCAGTATATTATGTTACCACCACCATGCTTTACAGTGGGGTTGGTGTTTCTGCCAAATGTAGTGATTAGCATCAAAACCAAAATACAAAATATGATTTACAAAAAAGATTTTACTGAATGTTTATACAAATGTGTCATTTTTATTACATTTCTGGTTGATTTTAGTGTCCATATGCTGCTTTAAATCCTGTTAATTATTTGATAAACTGGAAATTGCACAAATGTAAAATTATGGTAAATTGTCATATCAGTATATTATCACGTCTCTTTAATGACTGGCCAACAAATTATCTTTGGTTATCTTACAGTGTTTGAAATAAACAGTGTAAGAATGAAACACTGGCCGAACAATTTTTCGTCCCTCAATCCTCTCCTTCTTCTTCCTCTTTCTATTCTCTTGCTGTGGTGCTCCAACACTTTTTTCAGGATGGGAAGAAGGGATTATGCTAAGCCTGAACTCAGAGCCTCCAGGCCCTTATCTTGCCCAGAGCAGAGAGAGGGAGGGAGAGTCAGAGAGAGAGAGAGTGTGTGTGTGTGAGAGAGAGAGAGAAAGAGAGAGAGAGAGAGAGAGAGAGAGAGAGAGAGATGAAGGCTGAGGTGGAGGAGGAGGTTGGAGGAGGAGGACACTGAGCACTGAAGCTTTTCCTGGACAGATTTGCCCGTCTCCATGTTTCACATGATGTATTGCAGCAAATTGCGTTGCACTGCCTGCTACCACAGAGATAGTTTCATTGTTTTATAACACACACACACACACACATACACACTTCTTATATAACACACACTGCTCTGACACGCTGATGTAATAAGCACAACAGTGGCTTCATTCCCATGGAGGCTCCTCAATAGACTTGCACTCAACATGTTTTTAAAGTAAAGCTCTGTGTGTGTGTGTGTGTGTGTGTGTGTGTGTGTGTGTGTGTTTTAATTCAGTATGATTTCATTATTTCTTTGCTTATTTAGCCTTTACTGAAAATTTAGTCAAGTCAGGACATGTTCTGTGTCTGAAGTTTGATTGTGTAGTTGTGTGCTGAGGCTAAAAATTGCTAAAAGTCACACAGAAATATCTTTTTTCTAAGCTTTTTTGAACATTGTTAAATCTGTAATCGCTTTGTTGAATGATTGACTGTGTAAAGTAGCAGTGAGAGTGAGAGCATTGATACATTTTTAACTTCAATATCTTCTGCATGACTTGCAGCTGTGTTACAATCTTACCCATAATCTTTGGTAGGCGGAGCTTAATTTGCATTAAGGAAGGTTGGAGAGATACTCCGAAATAAAATGAATGCAGTTATTTATAAAGGCAGCCTCTGTAAATAACCTGCCTGCATTGAGCTACATAGTGACGTTTAGTTAATGTTTAAAGCTGACAGGACGTGTTTTTGTATGTTTTGCATGTCACTCAGGAAGTGGGTGGAGTCTCGGTCACATGATGGTCACATTATCCTTGTATCTCCAGCAAATAAATAAAGATTTTCACACAGCAGACATCTTTACAATACACGATACAAGATATAAGAGAAGGTTCAGATATTTAATTTGACCTTTAAAACAGCTATATGCAATTTTTAGTGCCCTCTCCTGACTGAATTTCACTATGCCGTCCTCTTAGCCTCAGCTGGTTGATATGTCTGATGTAGCGTTTTGGGGAAAAGAGGTGGATCTCATTGGCTTTACTTTGTATTGGCTTTTACATTACTGTAATTATAAGATCAAAAACTAGTCAGATCCAGTGGATAGCAGCATTGCAAATCACCTTTTCTAAAAAAAATTTAAATTACTAAAAAGTATCTAAAATACTTTGCCTTCTGAATTCTTTCCATCTGCAAGACATTTTACAAATGAATTAAAATGTAATGAATTTATCATCATTTACTGTTAATACGTTTACAATTTACATAATATTAGTTAATTTCATTCCTGTAAACCAATATTAACGCTATGAGACACTACATTATCTGTGTCACTGCAAGATGTCAGTCTTTTTGACTTCTAGCTCCTGATTGGTCTTTTCGTTCTTTGGCTATGTGTAGGCTCTGCCCCTGATCATTACCTTCCTATCTGTATATAATATATTCAGTGTTTCTTTGTTGTTGTTGTACATCTTTCAAATATTAGTTCATGTTTGTGTTGCACCTCCATGTGTTTTATGGGTCTGTTCTCTTTCATACTCTACAGACAAGTAAAACAGTTTTAGCGGAGTGTTATTTTGTTTTCAAATGAATCAGTCATAGAGAAACAAACTGACATAAAGTAAGTTATTTTTATCCCATAGAGTGTCACTAGCTCTTTCCCTCAGCAGCCACAAACTTACACTCAGAGATTAAAATATTTAAATGTATTGCAATGTTACTGCATTTAAATTCAGATTATTTGGCAAATGTGTTGCTAAATTTTGAATGAACGTATTGTTTTGTGTCTGATAATGATTTTGCCAGTAACTTCAGTGTCCACTTGAATGTGAGATTCTGCTAAGTTTAGAAGGTTTTACTGAAATCCGACATGATCTCATCTCAGTGTCAGAGCAAGAACAAGGCCCCCTTGTCCACTTTCTGCCCCTTTCACTTGCCCTAATTACCCCACTGTGATGGGATTTAACCCCAAGGGAAACACCCAGCGTCTGCACAGCGAATGTTCCCATAATGCAGTGGGTAAAGTGTTCTCAAGGAGTTCAAAGCTGCATGGGCTTTTATTTAGAGGGATTAATTACACCAACAATAATAATTACTTCCTCTTATTAACAATAGAAAAACAGACCAAACACTAAAAGTAATTTATTAATCAAAGCCAAACACTTGAAACAAAAAATTTTGGTCTGACTTTATCTTATAGTGTCTGTATGTTTGTTGAATTATTTTGCTTTTGTTCCTGTTACTTTAGTAAAAATCACAATAAGACATGTATTAAAAAATAAATCATAAATAATATAATACATTCTAAAATTATGAACAAAGAGAAGGAAAGAGAAGGAAAAATAATGTAAAATATAAAACATTTATTTTAAAAAACAGATAACAGCAGTGACAGATAATTGTACAATAAATGTACTGTAATGTGAAAGTAATAACAGAATAAGAAATAACATGTAAGTAAAAGTGAAGAAAAATATATATATTTAATTGTCAGTTTTATTAATTAATTAATTTATTTATTTATTTATTTATTTACACAAACAGTTTTCTTTATTTTACTCTTTTATTTATTTTTAACTTATTGTCATTATATATTTATGTTTATCTTTATATTATTTTTAAAAGGTATATTATGGATATGAATCTGACTATTAATCTTTCAGTGTTTAATTATTCCAGTGTTCAATTATATATATTTTGTGTCGTTGTGTGTGTGTGTGTGTGTGTGTGTGTGTGTGTGTGTGTATGCGTGCGTGCGTGTTTAAACTCCAGTTCAGTCTTGACAGCAGCACTCCCTCGCTGACAGATGTGTTATGATTTATTGGAGTCCGCGTTTTAAATCCATCATTTCAACCTCAAACTTCACAGATATTAAATCCTAAAACTTTATGAGGTAAAATATTTGACATTTTTACGAGGTTTTGGCAATTTACACTAATAAACCACATAGATGTTTTGTATTTCATAAACGTCATCAAATCAATAAAGTGAATGCTGTATTAAAGTTTATACTAAGGATCTACTTGAAGTATAAAAAAAATTATATATGAGATTCCATTCATCTTGAACATATTGATTGCTGTGGTTTATGTGCAAGCAGCTAAACCTGAAATCAGATAAATGATGGAGGTAAGTAATAAACAATGTGTGTGTGTGTGTGTGCGTGATAGGATAGACTTATTGTTACCATCCTGCAGTTGATTAATTTCCCAATGATGGAGGTAAGTAATAAACAATGTGTGTGTGTGTGTGTGTGTGTGTGTGTGTGTGTGTGTGTGCATGCGTGATAGCATAGACTTATTGTTACCATCCTGCAGTTGATTCATTTCCTAAAACAGCACTCCTGTGTCCACTGCACAAATCCCAGTAAATGAGCTGTTAATATGGAAACAATACCGTATTAGAATGAGTGTGTTAATATAATTTGCAACTGCAAAACTCTCAGAACAGAGCAGCACAGAACTGAGCGTGTAATGCGGGGTAGAGAATGACTCCGACACAGTGATGCTGAGTTTAATGACACCCTGTAAGCAGATATTTTAAAAACAGTAATACTATCATGTTTTCATGATGCATAATGCTATACTATAGTGTGTCAGATATTCCATGCCACTGGTTGCTGTGTGATATTTTACCGCCTGGAATGTGAAGCTGTACAAACAGAAAGCCATCATCTCCATGTTTGCACTGGGATTTCATTATCTGAGAAAACAGTCTCCCGGCTCAGATAAGACTCCGGCTAGGACTCTCTGGATCAGGTTTTATAATTCCCACATCTGTCTTCTGAAGCGTAAGAGTACGTTTTTTTGTTTACATTTTATACAATGAAATGCAATAAGAAGCTGCAAAAACACTGTGATCTCCTTTGTTTGACCAGATGTCCGAACTCACGGACAACATCTGTAGAGGTCAGACAGCAATCAGGAAATTTTCCTTTAACATGCATGCTGCATTTTCCAAAATATCCAACTATTATTACAGCATGATGCTACATGAGATTTTTATGACACAGCAGCATGCAGTGACTGTTTTAATATGTTGTCAGGTAAGCATGGAGACAGCGAGTCAAAACAAGAGTCATAACCTGAGCAAGGCAAGAGCAAGGAAACACATAACATGTAACAGAGACTTAGCAACTAGATTTAAATGGTAAGAACAGGATTTAAATGGTAAGAATATTCAAAGAAGAAAAACACACAACAGATGAGTGTGATCAACAAGAGAGTAACAGCATGAGACAGGATTATGTGACCTGGATGTGGTCTGATGAGGCTGGTGGGAACTGAAGCTCAAGGTGGCCTATAATGAAGCCAAAACCAACATTGATGTGACCTGTTAGTTCTTCTGTAGTGACAGAAGACAATAGTGAGGTTTTTGTCACGTAACGTGTTGTTTATTTAACTTTTACAGTATGGAAGGTATCTCCATGTCTCCTGTGTCAGCAATTAAAGATGTAATGTAAAGATTTTCGACTTCACTATAGCAAAGTTTCAGTCTGTTTTTTTATTTGTTTGATTGCATTAATTAACATCCAATCAGAATGGGAGTCTGAGGACAGGAAGACTGTTGATATAATTATGGTTTGTTATAACGTAACAAATATTAAATTATATAAACTATATAATATGGGTTGCTTTTTAAATACTTAAAAAATGTAATTGTTGGTAAATTACAACAAGCAAATTCTTTAAATGAATAAGGTCCTTCTTGCGAATCTCTGGATCTTTGAAAGGAAATTTTAAGGGTTTTTAACAAACCAAAAAAATATTCTATATTGAACTTGTATGATTTATTCTCAGCTAAAGGAGTCATAGCGAATAAATAAATGTTGTAGTTAACTAGAAGTGATGACACTGAGGATGCTGATGAACAGACGTTACGTTAATTCCTGACGTATTCTGAGGATTGTTCCAGCTCCAGTTGTGTTCTGTGTCATGAAGATTATGGACCTTCATTGAGATGAGGTCAACCCTGTGAGGATCCTGAAGCCTTTTAAATCTACTAGCTCCAGTTGGATGCCACTTCATGTATTCAGACATTCCAAGAGGAGATGCCAACTACATGTGGTCTTTGAGGACAACAACCTCCTCAATAATACACACTTGTCGGACTGTATATTTATAATCAAACCCTCCAGTGGCACCCAAATGAGGATGAGGCTCCCTGCTGAGTCTGGATGAGCCTCTCATGGTTTTTCTTCCATCCGATGGAGTTTTTCTTTGCGAGGCTTGTTCATTGGGGATAAATACAAACACATTTAAATATAAGTCTAATATTAATCTTGGTTTTTTGTATTATATCAATCTTTGTGTGATACTATTATTTTTTGTGTTAGGTTTCTTATGTTCTGTAAACATAACTTTGAGACAATGTCCATTTGCTATACAAATAAATTTGATTTGAATTGAATTGTTCTTTAACAGTGACAAGTAAGAGACAAGTGAGTAAGAGAGAAGCTCAGAGGAAGTGGAGTCTAAAGCACTTGATCCATAATTACATCGAAAGTTTGTGGAAATGAAATATACAGCATTTATTTTTTAATAATGAACCAGGAGGATTTTCCCACAAGAACTCCAGACCTGTCTCACAGTAAGGTGTTTAGTTTTTGATGAGTAAATGAAGGTAAGACAGATTTTGGCTGTGCGCCGTTGTTATCTGTGTACTGAACATTTAAAGCACAATGTGACGTTTGAAGACGAGACACGTGATACACGACTTTTCCACAAGCACTCAAGCTGAATGGAAGTGTAAAAGATCCTGCATTTTTAACCTGTCTGACCTTCCGTCTCTCTCTCTCTCTTTCTCTCTCTCTCTCTTTCTGTCTCTCTGTCTCTCTCTCTCTCTCTTTCTGTCTCTCTGTCTCTCTCTTTCACACTCTTTTGCTCTCAGTCTGTCTGTCTCGTTTAAGGTTTATGGTGCTCTGGTCCAGGTGGAATGGGGTATTGGGGTTAAAAGCTCTTTTATTGCAGCGATTTGAAGCCAGCACAAAGAAACAAGAGAGCAAGTTTAAAAGATGAGAACATGAGATAAGAGTTGCAGTTTGTCCTGAAACATTCTGGACACTAACATATGACTGTGGAAAGAAAAGATCTATCTATCTATCTATCTATCTATCTATCTATCTATCTATCTATCTATCTATCTATCTATCTATCTATCTATCTATTGTGAGAATATACAGTTCATGTACACTCAAACATTTAATTATAGCTACATAAACATCAACTGCTGTCTTTCTTTCTCTCTTTCTCTCTTTCTCTCTCTCTCTCTCTCTCTCTCTCTCTCTCTCTCTCTCTCTCTCTCTCTCTCTCTCTATTTGATCAAATGCCCACACTGAGCCAGGAAAGTCTCGGTAAAATAGGACAGACGAAATTTGAAACCCCTGATGATGGCAGTGGTGAGGGCCAAAAGATGAACACACTAACTCATAGCACTCAGACTGTAACACACTTGTTCAATAACAACAGACAGTAACACTCTCAAACTGTATCACTCTCATCCAGACTGTATCACTCTCAAACTGTATCACTCTCATCCAGACTGTATCACTCTCAAACTGTATCACTTTCATCCAGACTGTATCACTCTCAGAGTGCAACACGCTCACTTATGGTGCCTCACTCTTAAACTGTATC
Source organism: Tachysurus vachellii (assembly GCF_030014155.1). Lineage (NCBI taxonomy): Eukaryota > Metazoa > Chordata > Actinopteri > Siluriformes > Bagridae > Tachysurus > Tachysurus vachellii. The sequence continues at coordinate 32,603,862 of NC_083460.1, forward strand.
ACACTCTCTTCCAGACAGTAAAACTCTCAAAATGTATCACTCTCTTCAGACAGTAACAAACTGTATCACACTATCTGGAAGAGAGAGTGATACAGTTTGTTACTGTCTGAAGAGAGTTTAACTCTCAAAATTGTATCACTCTCTCCCAGACAGTAACACAAATTGTATCACTCTCTCCCAGACAGTAAAACTCTCAAACTGTATCACTCTCTTCAGACAGTAACAAACTATATCACTCTCATCTGGACTGTATCACTCTCAGAGTGCAACATGCTCACTCAGTGCCTCATTCTCAAACTGTATCACTCTCTCTTCCAGACAGTAAAACTCTCAAACTGTATCACACTCTCTTCCAGACAGTAACACTCTCAAACTGTATCACTCTCTCCAGGCAGTAACACAAACTGTATCACACTCTCTTCCAGACAGTAACACTCTCAAACTGTATTACTCTCATCCAGACTGTATCACTCTCAAACTGTTTCACTCTCTACCTGTATCACTCTCTCCAGACAGTTACACTCTCAAACTGTATCACACTCTCTTCCAGACAGTAAAACTCTGAGTGTAATATGCTCACTCAGAGTGCCTCACTCTCAAAATGTATCACACTCTCTTCCAGACAGTAAACCTCTCAAACTGTATCACACGCTCTTCCAGACAGTAACACTCTCAAAATGTATCACTCTCTTCAGACAGTAACAAACTGTATCACTCTCTCTTCCAGATAGTAAAACTCTCAAACTGTATCACACTCTCCCAGACGGTATCACAAACTGTATCACACTCTCTTCCAGACAGTAAAACTCTCAAACTGTATCACTCTCTTCAAGACTGTAACACTCTCAAAATTGTATCACTCTCTCCCAGACAGTAACACAAATTGTATCACTCTCTCCCAGACAGTAAAACTCTCAAACTGTATCACTCTCTTCAGACAGTAACAAACTGTATCACTCTCATCTGGACTGTACCACTCTCAGAGTGCAACATGCTCACTCAGTGCCTCATTCTCAAACTGTATCACTCTCTCTTCCAGACAGTAAAACTCTCAAACTGTATCACACTCTCTTCCAGACAGTAACACTCTCAAACTGTATCACTCTCTCCAGGCAGTAACACAAACTGTATCACACTCTCTTCCAGACAGTAACACTCTCAAACTGTATTATTCTCATCCAGACAGTAACACTCTCAAACTGTATCACTCTCTACCTGTATCACTCTCTCCAGACAGTTACACTCTCAAACTGTATCACACTCTCTTCCAGACAGTAAAACTCTGAGTGTAATATGCTCACTCAGAGTGCCTCACTCTCAAAATGTATCACACTCTCTTCCAGACAGTAAACCTCTCAAACTGTATCACACTCTCTTCCAGACAGTAACACTCTTAAACTGTATCACACTCTCTTCCAGACAGTAACACTCTCAAACTGTATCACTTTCTCACAGACTGTAAAACTGTCAAACTGTAACACTCACTGTATCTCTCTCTCTCTCCCTCTCTTAGAGTGTAACACACACTCAGACTGTAAAACATATTTGTTTAGAGGTAATGTACTTGTTTAGAGGTAACACACTCACCCAAACTGTATCACTCTATCACAGACTGTAACTATCTCTCAGACTATAAAGCCCTCTCCTAGACTGTAAAACTGTATTACAGAGAGTAATACAGTACACTCACTCAGACTACAACACTCACACAGACTGTAATACTCTAACTAACTGTAACATACTCACTCAGACTGAAAGAAAGAAAGAAAGAAAGAAAGAAAGAAAGAAAGAAAGAAAGAAAGAAAGAAAGAAAGAAAGAAAGAAAGAAAGAAATCTGTTATACGCTAAATTAAGGCAGATATTTTCAGGCACTAATCATTATCAGCTTCCAGCTTTTAACACACTTCATAAATCTCACTCCTTAGACACACACACACACACACACACTGCTGCAGCATAAAATGATGAAGTGTCTGTGTCACACTGGAACGTCTTCACACACTTCAACAAACACTCGTCTGCATTTTTTTATCCCACATTTCATCCAACACTGGAGTTCTTCTGTGTCTGAACTTGAACTGTGTGTGTAAGCGTTGATTAATGCGGTCTCCTTACATACACTCACTTGTTTCTGATGGATGATTTGTGAGTGAATCCGACACATTACTGACAGTAAGAAACAACAGAATGAGATTAAACAGATCTGTGAGTGTTCAGTGTGAGAAAGTGAAAAAGAGGAATTTTGGCGTTGTGTTTCAGAGTCTTTGTGTAAACACTACAATGTCTCTCCCATGACCTGTCTCACTGTTCTCACTCGTCTCACACTCCTCATCTCTCTTTCTCAGCTCTGCATTTTACTTACATAAAATGTACAACATAAAAATTATTATTATTTTCCAAATAAATGTTGTCATCAGGTAGGAGAGACATTTTTATTTGTCATTGTGTGACTGATTCTTGCCTTTTATAGTTACACTCTGGGGGACACGGTAGTGGTTATGTTGCCTCACACCTCTGGGCTTGGGGATTCAGTTCCTGCCTCCATGATGCTGTGTGCTCAGAATATGTATGTTCTCCCTTCACTTCAGTGGTTTCCTCCTCCAGTCCAAAAACAATGTGTTGTAGCTGATTGGTGTCTCTAAATTATCCATAGTGTGTGAACAGGTGGGTGAGTGAGGTACGCAGTACAAAATATAGACAGATAAGGAAGGAAGGAAGGAAGGAAGGAAGGAAGGAAGGAAGGAAGGAAGAATTAAATCTAACTGTTGTATAAGAAATATCATAACATTATTAATTTCTAATAAACATTTTTTTTAAAGTGTTTAAATGTTAGCATACTGAAGGTTCACTCACCTGTCTCTGTCTCTCACAAACACTCACACACACACACACACACACACACACACACACACACACACACACACACAGCTTTAAATGGATCTAATTAAAATGGCTGATATTAATTATATTGTGAAATATTTATTAATATTTAGTTTCAAAACAACAGAAGAGCGGAAGAAAGGTGCTGTGTTACAGTAAACAAGTACAAGAGCTAAAGGTTGAGTAGTACCCTGTTCCTTTTTATTAATTACCTGGATATAAGAAGACTGCGAGACTCAAGTCAAACAGCCTACATTTCTGTCTTTCTGTCAATTAAATTAACTTTCTTGCAAGTGTTTGTACAGATGCTTAGAGTACTTTCAGATGTTTGGGAATTGCTCCTAAGAAGGAAAAGAATTTGTGAAGGTCCAGACTTAGCTGAGTCGCACCAGCTGCACTACCAATTACCTATTAATTATCACAGCCGGCCAATCAGAAGCTCATGAATGTCATTACATCGATTTCTGGAATCTTCCAGGCTTTTAAATCTTTTTACCAAAAGCCCAATAAATGTGTGTCCATGCCCAGCTTTGAGAAGTTATCTTTGCCCAGAAAATACTTTGTAAGGTTATTTGAGCAAAGCTAAAAACACCAACAGCATCCTGACTCATTTTATATCAGACTTGTGGCAACAAAATAATTCAAATCGGATTAAAAAGGTCTGATAAGTACACTTTTCATTATTCTACCATGGAAAGGAACACCCGTGTACTGGTAAAAAGGTTTATTGAACCGGCTTAGTGTGTGTAAACATTGGACCAACTAGAATTCTGAAATAAATCTTCTGAAATAAATCTGACTTGAAGTTATGCCCTAAAGAAATGACGAAAGATGTGAAAAAGACCCTGATGTTTAACACCATTAATATTAACTCAGGTTGAGTATAAATGAAAAAGATTAATTGTACATTACATTTCTAAATAAAAATAATGTGAAGAAGTAACTTTTCTGAAGCTCAGCTGTTCTGTCAGTAAGAAACCTCTGTTCTGGCTGTGTATCAGTGAAGAACAGTGGAATCTTCACTCAGCCATTTCGAGCCAGCGTTCTCCCTCGGTTCTCTCTGAGATACAGCACTGTAATTGCTTTCAGAGAGAAAAGCCGACCTCGCTTTGGCATGAACGAGGTTGGGGATTATGACTCTGGTAATTGACTTGGAAATAAACTCTCGGTCACATAGGCGCTCTGGAGCACGAGTACCTGAGGGCCCGTGTGGAGGGCCGGAGTGCGGATTAGGACGAGGCCGCGGTGAACGCCATTAAACCCTGATGGCCCTCGTGTTCTCCTGTGAGAGAAAAACATTAAATGAGATAAAATTGCTCTGGTTTTCAATCTGCTGGGATACAACTCAGCCACACTGAGCAATTTATTACAACTTTTATTTAACACTGAACTGAAAACGGAGAACATTGTACAGATTTAAACGTGTATTTATTATTTATAACTTTGACTTGTGTCTGAAAGCAGCTGAACTTTATGTGTACATGCAAAAATAAATAAGAAAAATACACCTTGCAATGTTTGTAGATACTTTGATATTTAATAGTATTTATTTATTTGTTTGTTTGTTTGTTTGTTTGTTTGTTTGCAGTATTTACACGATGATAATACATAATTTTTTTAAATTCTGATTAAAAGTCCCACTACAAAACCCAGGATTTGAACTCGTATCCTTTTAACCAATAGTCTGACATCATAACCACTGACCTACCACTTCCTCATTAATCCTTTCATGTTATTTGAATTTTTTTTTTTTTTTTACAAAAAAAATGTTTTTGTATGTCATTACATTATTATGCCTTGTGCTTCATTATCCAGAGTTTATTTACATTTATATTTAAGGCAGAGATTTTTGTAGATGCTCTGCTTATCCAGTCAGGCATGCTTTTGAAGGTTTTATTAATGAATACATCTATAGTGGTTCACTAGGTCATGGACTAAGAAGACCATCAGTCTAACACTCTGCTGGAAGGAATTTCAGCAAGAGAACACACAAACAACTTTATAAACAAGTGCTAGTTTAAGTAATTAAGTTCACTATTAAGAAAGTTTTTTAAGTGTTGCTGGAACTCCGATCTTCACATCAGTATAGAAATGTCACTGACCTAGTCTTTATATTGATTATGCCATGAAAAGCTTGACAAATTATGTAAGTTTTGCTAGAAATTAATTGTGGCAATGACTACTAACAGGTCAAATTCGTTCTATCTAGGAGAAGAACGGTTTCCTTCAAAAAGTGGATCTTGATCTGGCAAGTGAAGTGTGGGTAAGTGGACATAGTAGGTAGTGCTGGCTCCAGACTCCATCCCTGGCTCCATCCTGAGTTCAGGTTTCAGGTGTCTGTGTGGAATTTTTCATGTTCTCCCATGTTCTCGGTGTGGGTTTCCTCAGGGTTCTGCTGTTTCCTTCCATCACACAGAATCATGCAGATAGGTGTACTGGGTAAGACATATTACTCCTAGATGTGAAAGTGTTTATGTGGGTAAACTGTGAGAAGAACCCACTTCATGCCCAGTGTTCCTGATTATAGACTATAGAATATAGACTACAGATCCACCACAAACCTGACCAGAAGAAAGCTTTAACTGAAGATGAATGGAATAAATGAATGAATGAATGAATGAATGAACAATAAAACACTGTGGATTGTGTAATTAGGTGAAAAGCAGTACAGAAATTTATAAGAAAGTTATTATAATTCCTTTTTTTTGTTCCTGCTAGCTCTCTAATTACAGCTACAGAGTTAGAGTTGGACTTCTGTGTCTTTTTTCCGTCAGGGCCATGTCGTTAGCAGAAGCTTCCCACCGTTACACAGTGAGAAAAGTGAAGTTAAATTATAATGAGACAGCAGCAGTGGTCCGATCTCAGCGCCCACACAGGGTCAGACATGGGTGAACACACACATCTCCACCTCATCTCTCTCTCTCTCTCTCTCTCTCACACACACACACACACTAACTCTAAGTCTCAGACCACAAATTCATCTAAATGCTTCAGTGACATACTAAACTGTCTCCTCATGGCAGGAGACATTTTAAATTCTCTGGGAATTTATTGTAATATCTTGTGTGTGTGAGATTATATTCCACATCTATTTAAGTTTAAACGTAAATAACAACAGTAAAAAAAAAAAAAAAAAAACAGGCCACAAATTGTAAAACACTTAAACAGCAGCTGAACTTTCTCTTCTGTGAATTTCCTAAGGGATGTGGCCCATTATTCAAATAAGCAGCTTTTTGATTGACAGCTCTCTGTTTGAGATGCCAACCACATTATCATTTACTATCATTTGCAATATTAGCTTTCTGTCTCTACGTTAGCTTTTTCAGTCACTAGATTATCTTTCTATTACTAGGTTAGCTTTCATTCTCTACTTTATCTTTCACTTGCTAGGTTAACTTTTATTTACAATGTTAGCTTTCAGCTGCTACATTAGCTTTCATTCATTAGGTTAGCTTTCTCAGACTGGTTTATCTTTTTATTCGAAAGGTTAGCTTTGACTAAATAAGTTAGCTTTCTCTTGCTGGGTTAGCTTTCAATCATGTTTGTATTACCCAAATTGTATTGTTAGCACTGAGTCAGTTTATAACTGTACCAGTCAGACATGTGGGTAGTAAAATAGTGTAGTGTAAAGTTAGGCACAAGAAACACAAGATAACATGTTTTCTTGTTTTTAGGTCATCATTTTTTTACTTCTTTTAATTACTGGTAAGTGTTAGAATGAATCTGAGTTTGGGATGCAGCTGCATGGTTCAGTGTCAACGCGTGCAAAAAACACAGACAAATCAAAAACACATGTTCAGTTGATTCCATCTGTTCGCTTTTCCTTCGTGCAATTTTCCTTGTTGTGACAGATTCTGTTCAGCACATGCATTAATATTTATCGAAATTATTATAGTCATTTTATTATTTTCTTTACTTTAGCATTTCTCTAGTTAAAAAAAAAAACATTGCTGCAATTCTTTTAAAAAATCTATATCTAATGGTTTCAATCATGTAATGTAATTTAGTTTAACGGTTTCCATTAGATTCCAGTAGGTTTTCATTAGAGATTTCTAAGAATAAAATGAAATAAAATAAAACCATCATGAGTAACCATTAAAAATGTTACAGATTTCTACTGGTTCTATACTTTATAGAAATGACAAAAATGGAACCTCTAAGATGGCAATCATTAGAGATATTCTTAATGGGTTTAGTTGCCTAGAAACAGCATTTATCTGAGGTTAAATACTTTTAAAGTGTATAGTGTTGCATCTAAGTGAATGAAGTCACAAGTTTAACATGAACACAGGAGGATATCACTGAATAAAAAACAGTTTAGGTTGAGCGAAGGGGCAGAGTTGGTCAAAGAAAGGGGCGGAGCTAGCATTTCAACACACTACAGTCAAATCAAATACAGTGATATATTACACATTGTGCATGAGATGAGGTCATGACCCAGGGTTTGTCATACAGCAAGCGTGTTTGTGTTCATTTCAGTTTTATGCACACACACACACACACACACACACACACACACACACACACACACACACACACACACACACACACACACACACACACTTACACACACACACACACACACACCGGTTTGACCTTTTACTGACATCGAGATTTATGGTAGTGAGTGTTTTTTAAGAGCCGGCTGCACTTTAACGGTCCTGTGTGGACAAATTTTACATTTAAAACCCAATTTAATGTGTCCCAAAGAAACGTCTTCATAAATCAGATAAATCAGACAAAAACATCCAAAGAACAAAGAAAAGAAAAAGACACTATGATGCATGTGGTGTGCATTGTAAGTCCTGCTCTGCTTTTGTGTAATTACTCATATGTAACAAATATAAAAACAATTTATTTAGACAGAAATGTCCATTGTTAAACCATAAGTGTATTAAATGAAATCGTTTTAATAAAGCATTCACAAAATATTCAATAATATATATGAAATAATAGCTATAAGTATATCATTTATAACTATACAAAAGTAGTAACATTTTAAGTACTTAGTACTTTATAAAAATAAGTTATTGAGTCATGTAAACAACAATGATATCATTGTCAAATCAACAGTAGAACATTAATAAAGAATTTAGATTTCATCAGGATATTTTGAGGCAACATCACAACTGTGTAGCAAATGAAATTCCCACACACCACAAACCTGTTGCCTTTAAGATGACATGAATAAAGATTGAAGATTAATGAGTGAATGAAGCAGAAAATAAAGAAGCTGAAGCTTTTGAAAGGAATTTAAGCACTAATTATCAGTAAATGAGCAGTGGGTAAACACAGCACCGTGCTACTAAAGAGTGTGTAAATATTTAGGCAATGAAGTGCACTTGACAGGGGGTGGGGGGTGTTGGGGGCATTTGAAATATTTTTTTTTTTCACCACAGATCTCCTCCTCACCATAACGACCTGTCAGAAGCACTTCCTTTACAAAAACATGTCCGTCTCTTAATGTGAAGGGCGCCTCCTTTTAAAAAAGTTTTAAAGAGGGCAGGAGGGGTGAAAGGTCAAAGGTTAACTGGTGCTCTTACAATTGATGACAAGTTGGAGAGCCTGGGAAAGACAAAGAGGAACAGAGCAGTCAGGTGTAGAAATAAAGAGAGAAAGGTATACATTTTACAAGAAAATTATGTAAACTGTTCTTTTTTATTTAAATTGATTCAAGGTCAATCTGTTGTTTTTTATTTTTCTGATCAATAATATAATGAACAATAATGTTTATTAAAAAATAACGTATTCTTTTTATTGTATTATAAACCATTGTAGAAAGGACATTATTTACATTTACAGTATTCACTGTTCATTATCACCCAAATGAGGATGGTTTCCCTTCTGAGCCTGGTTCCTCACAAGGTTTCTTCCTCATATAATATAGAGGGTTTTTTCTTGCCACCATCACCTCTGGCTTGCTCATTAGGGATAGATGTTAGAGATAAATAGTATTTTAAATATTAAATTAAACTTTAAATGTATGCATTAATTTTTTTTATCCTTATTTTTGTTCTTCTTCTTCATATATATATATATATATATATATATATATATATATATATATATATATATATATATATATATATATATATATATTTTTTTTTTTTTTCTTTTCTGTTTCTATACTTCTATAAAGCTGCTTTGAGACAATGTGAATTGTTAAAAGCACTATAACAAAAAAATTGAATTGAAAATTGGTATTTATTGCTTATTATATTTTCATAACTAATAATTTACTTTAGAAAATAATTAGTTTATTAAAAATTATAACATTTTCATCTAAAAGCTTAGTCTTAAAATAAAAATGTTATTTAATATTAAATGATTTGTTATTATTCTACATTTATATACTGTTATTAATCATTCAGAATTATTATTTTCAAACGTACATTTTAGCATATTAATAATTAATAGTTTATTAAATTAATGAATATTTATGAATGAACGTTTTTTAACGTGTAACACTCACATTTCAAACTAAAACTACTGCTATACTTTGCTATAATTTCTCACGGGGATGAATAAAGTATCTATCTATCTATCTATCTATCTATCTATCTATCTATCTATCTATCTATCTATCTATCTACCTACCTACCTACCTACCTTCCTGAACTATAATTTTCTATAATGTGCATCTGTCTATGTAACTGAGAGAATTAAAAATAGATAGATAGATAGATAGATTGATTGATTGATTGATTGATTGATTGACTGATTGATTGATTGATTGATAGATGGATGGATAGATGGATGGATGGTGCTGAATATGCCTGCCGTGCTGTTAACTCCAACCCAGTTTGTTTTTGTCTGCAATTTTGATTTGTTTCCGTTAGATGTCCTTAGCCTCGTGACAAACAGAATCTTTTAGAAATCGGCTTTTTAGTCGCACTCCACAAACCAGACACTTATAAATGCTGCAGAAGAGTCCTTTGTCTGGGCTGCAGAGCCATGACCACAAGGTTCAGTCAGATTAGAGTGAGTAGAGTTAAGTGCAGCCTTGGTTTATTCACCATAACACTGGGAAAAAGTAATGCAAATGCCTAAACTATAAAATATGAAAAGATTTTAAAGTGAGATGTTCAGAAACATTTATGACAAATATCTTATGTTATTAAATATTTTACTGTTACAGGATATATACTCTGTGTGTGTGTGTGTGTGTGCGTGTGCGTGTGTGTGTGTGCGTGTGTGAACTCTCAGAGAACATGAAAAAATGATAAAAGATTCACAAAATGTAGAAAATGTCGGAACGTTTTTCTTTGCTGACCTCATTCTGACTCCCACATGTCATCAGTCACTTAGACTGAGACTGCACACTGGCCAAAGCATCATCAATAACACACGCACACACACACACACACACACACAGAAAGAGAGAGAGAGAGAGAGAGAGAGAGAGAGAGAGAGAGAGAGAGAGAGAGAGAGAGAGACTCAATTTCTCTCAAGTTCCATTTCTGGTGCTATTTTTAAGAGTTATAATTTCAGAGAGAAAGACACATTAATCACTGCTGTTACTACACACACACACACACACATTTGGAGAATCAGAATCATTTAAAAATCTGGGTTTATATCTCTGAGTAAAAACTGGCTCCATAGTAATAAAACTTTTTTTTTTCATTTTGACCTTGTGAGGAAATTTAGTCTCGGCCTCATAAAAAAAAAAAAAAAAAAAAAAAGTTTATATATAATATATATTATATATACGTATTGTATTATATAAAACCTTTTTTTTTTTTTTTTTACTGGACTTTTTTTACAAAAAGTCCAGTAAGAATATTCAGTTAGGTACTGAGGGTAAAGCTGAGGGTAGGTATGGGTTAAGTGTGGGCGTAATATTGCAGTTACTCATTGGACTGATTTTTTTTTATCTGAAACTGCAGTCTTTTCTTTTATACAATTGTTAAATGTTAATAATAGTAAAGCCAAAATATTAAAAAAAGACTTTAATGCTTGGATAAAGTATAAAGGTGAAATGTGAACGAAATATTTTTATTACTGATGATGTAAGAGATGCTAATAATAAACAGGGGCACAGAGGAACTGCTGTGCTGTTTGGGCAGAATGTTTTTCTCAGTTTCATAGATATCAACACATCAGTAAGATAAAACTGCCAATGAATGAATATTAAACATTAAATCGGTAAGTTAAACTGCTGTTTTATTTCTTTTTTACCCCGTTTTTCCCTATCATTAATTTTAGGAGCTTTCCGGATTTTCCGTTGATTGTCATAAAAACACAAATTCATTCTGTTCATCCACATCAACAGGACTGACTCCACTCTCTCACTTAGAAATTCTGTACTAAATCTTCCTCTTTACTTTAGTGCTACTGAGGAGGTAGAAAGATAAGATTCTTTCTGAATTTGGCCCCAGGAGACTGTATTTTTACAGACTGTGTCTGTATTTTCTCCTTCACTTACTTGTTCACTATTCACCATTCTGTATAGTGAACTATAGATCAAGTTCCATCATCCATCATCCATCACCACCTGCTGTTACATCTAAACAATGCAAATTTTACAAAAAGAAATCTAAGGTGGAATGAACTTCCCCTGGATGTTCAACAGCTGAGTCACTGGTTATCTTCAAATAACGGTTGAAGACCTACCATCTTCCTGAAACACTTAAACTAACGTTTATGTTCTCTGTTTGTTTTATGTGTGTAGATATATATAAACCCTGAAGAGAGTTTTAGGTTGATGGTAAGTCTGTACCCTATTGACCCAGTGTTAATGTATTCATCGATTCATCGAGACTTCAAAGCAATTTAGTACGTCGCTCTGAATATGGGAGTCTGCCAAATCCTTTAAATGTAAATGTAAATGTAAAACTCCAGGTCTGAGTTTATTCATATGTAGTTTCCACATGTTAAACTATGGCCTTATTATAAAAAAGGACATGAGCTCACTTTATTCTTCTTTCATCATTTCAGAATTTTGTGTTCAGCTTTTGAGAGTAGCAGTAATGCGATATTCCTGATAACCTATTCACCTCCCGAGCCTTGAAGCCCCGACGTCAGAGAGCATGTAAATGTGTTTTATGGCTTCATAAAGCTCAGAGGAGGTTGAGACATAAACTCGGCTTCCCTGCAGCCTTTTATTACATGACAAGCCGCATGTTTAAAACTCTTAAACGCCGCGACAGTAAACGCAGGGGCACAGTAATGCACCGACCCACCGCAACAAACCAACAGCCATCATAAATACTGCTCTCATAAAGCTGTGTCGAGTTTCAGAGCTGCTCACTCTCACTAAATTCAGCTCAGTCATTGTTCAGGTTTTCACATTCATATGAGTTTTATTAGGATGAAAACACCAACATATAATAATATACCTTTAAAACAAAACCCTTTAAATCAAAACCTGGTGGAAAGCGGGACACAAAAAAAGATAAAATAGTGAAAAATGAAACGTACGCTGAAGGAGAAAAAAACTATGTTTTTCCAAGAAAATATAGTTGGACTAGAGTGAAAGAATGTAATAAATTATTATAACAATCACTAATTAAACATAAATCACATAACAAACATTATATTATTAATAACAATTCAGCAAATGGAATCAAAAGATTGTTTAGGTGTAAATTTATTTAATATGTATTTAAGTTTTACTACATTTCATTTGTTATAAATCCTTTGAATAAATAAACAAACAAACAAACAAATAAATAAATAAATAAATAAATAAATGTAGTAGTAGTAGTAGTCCTAGCAATAGTAAAAGTAGCAATATTAGTAGTAGTATGAGTAGAAGTAGTGGAGTACTAGCATTAATAATAATAATAATAATAATAATAATAATAATAATAATAATAATAATAATAATAATAATAATAATAATATGAGTAGTTGTAGCAGTAGAAGTGTTAGTAAAAGCGAGCAGCAGCAGTGGTAGTTGTAGTAAGAATTGTAGTAGCAGCCAGAGTTGTTGTAGTATTAGTAAAAGTTGTATTAATAAGTAATAATAATAAGTAAAAATCATTAATAGGGAGTAATAATTATATAAGTAGCAATCACATTAGACATAATAATAATAGTAGCAATAGTATTAGTGTTAAAAATAAATTGCATGGCACATGACTACATTTTTTATGTTGTGTCTCTGTGTGATTATTTTCATTATTTTCCATGTACAAAATGTTCTGCATTCTGATCTGAGATCAGTCTAAAGTTTTAATGAGTATTCATGAATATTAAACATGAGCAGCTGAGAGGGCACCTGTAGTACAACCTCACACACACAAACACACAGAGACACACACACAGGTATATTGTGGAAAAATACATGGTGAGTAGATTAAACATTAACCATGTTGTGGATGAACAGAATCCATTGTATAAAAATCACACACCTCAAAGTGGAAGTGTGTTAAAATCCTTTGTCTGCATGTGTGTGTGCTCATGTGTGTGTTTGTGTGCGTGTGTTTGTGTGCGTGTATGGTAATGAGGATGTATAACATTTGAGTAAGTGAAAATAGAGTTTATAATTAATGAAGAAGAATATAAATGAAGATGATTCTCTGCACAGCTGAGGTTCTTCTTAGGCTAAAAAATATATCAGAAGTCTAACTGCATGCCCTAATGTAAGGGATGTAAGGGGTGTGTGTGTGTGTGTGTGTATGTGTGTGTAATAAAAACATCTCCTCCATCTCCTCTGTGATTAAACAGAGGTGTTTTGTGCTGGAATGTTCTCACGGGGTTGAGAGGAACACCATTCCTGCAGTTCCGGATGGAAATTTACTCCTAGTGGAACACCTGTATCAGAGGGAATTACCTCAGCCAGCCATGAAGAACTAATCCTGAGTGATTAAAGCATCGAAGAAGTAGGAACTCTGCAGCATAATGAGCTTCAGAGTGTGAGGAGCGCTGTTAAATTCACACTTTAGAACAGTTGAGAGAAAACAAAGTGTAGGTGTGTGTAAACTGTAGCAAGTTTTTGTGCACCGCAGGTTTTAAAACCTTTGTTTTTTATATCACATATTAATGAATTAATTATTTAGCTTTGGTTTTTTGTTTATTCATGTACATTATATATATTACATAAATTACAATAAGTGTTTTATTTATTATTTATGCTATTAAATGTTTGCATTTTGGAGAGAGAAGTGGGGAGTGGACTTTTATATTAAACAATTAGAAAAAAAATAATAAGGCAAGTTAGAAAGTTTTGGAATGATTAGTGGGGTTAAATACACACACACACACACACACACACACACACACACACACACAGCTGATTGTCTTTTGATTATGTCATTCTGTTGTTCATCTTTAGCATATTGAACAAAACATTTAAACTCAAGCATTAGAATCTTTTTCTTATAAATAGCTATAGTGAGAAGTTAGAGGACTGTATATGAGTAGAGCTGTGTGCTTAATGAAGAGTCACTCATTGTGAGGAAGCCCTGTAGCACTAGTGAGCAGGGCTGGATGTCAGAGGAGGAGGAGGGGGAGTTATAGTTATTAGTGCAGCATTATAAGAATGGCCGGTTGCTGGAGGAGGAGCCATTTGTTGTAAGGAATTAGCATAACATTAGCTGGAAGAGTCATTAATCAGGGTTCAGCTTCTGGTGATGAATGAACATGAACACGGGAATTAATTAATAACCGTGTAAGTTCACTGATAATGACACAGCACTAAAACATTATTGATGACCCAATCAGCACACACACACACACACACACACACACAGGATTGGGTTCTTTATTAATTCAGCTTTTATGTGTCCTGCAATCCTAAATTTCTCTTCCTACCTGGGTGCACACACAAACACACACACACAGACACACCTCACATTATCACTTATCCACCTCACGTTATCATTTATAATCCATCATTACTATTCATGTTAATCCATAACTCTAACCTCTCATTTGAACCTCACCCCCTTTCAAACTCCATCTCTATTGTAACCCTGCTCAATTTATAAGCTTCTTAGTTGCTCCATTTATAAGCTTCTGATGCTATCTATCTATCTATCTATCTATCTATCTATCTATCTATCTATCTATCTATCTATATATATATATCTGTCTATCTATCTTATAGTGCAGTAAGTAAATCCTGTGCACTCATTTATACACTTCCATCTTCTTGCTCTTATTTTCCGTTCTCATCTCAGGACTCAGTGTGAAGGTTTTCTCCGGATCAGAAAATCTCAAAATAATCTGCGCTGGGACAAAAGGTGAGAAACGCCGTGAGGAAACGCTGACACAAGGCCGAGAGATGTCAGGAAGAGTCTCTGCAGGGCTGCATGTTTTAATACGGCCTCCACACACACAAAATACTGCAGAGAATGAAATAGAAAGTGTATAAATAGAAGCGAGTGTAAGTGCAAGCGGCACATAAACTGCAGCTCTATTGCATTTATATTTACACATATTATAATAATTTATAATCCATTTCTCTATACACATACATTTTGTGATTGGTCAGAATTTTCTAGAACAGCAGCTCTGACAGATGTGCAGCTATGAATCACAGGTTTATATTTATGTGCTCAAGTCCCCTCACAGGGACTTGATGTCTTGTTGATCTTGTCATTGTTGTTATTGTGAAGTTTTCTGTAAGGAGAGGTTCATTTCACAGTTATAGAAGGAGTCTCCAGTGTCAGTGCTTTGTACCTCTCAGAGGTAAAACTGGAAGGTGACATCTTCAGGACAGAGGAACTTTTACACTTTCTGGGTTTCTGGGTAACATGAAAAGATACGTTTATTTTGACTTATTAACTTCAAGAGAGAGAAAAAATAGAAGCAGATGAGGGAGCGGATGTTTATAGCTGCTATAGTGCAAGAGAGAACAGGAACTTGTTTCACCCACATTCATCCACACCAACACTACATTTAGCTATAAAATTTATAAAATGTAGTTAACAATAAATGAAAAATATTATAATGTAATATGTAATTGCTGGTCAATTCTGTGGTATAAGAGGAATAACACAATTGGGAATATGCTGTTCTAGGAAAGTAATGACAAAGTGAACATTCTTAATGCATTTCTCTGACTTTTTTTGTCTCTTCAGCTGAAAAGAAGTGATCCATCTGTCACTCGTTTATGTCCTCAATCTCTTTCAACAATGACCATCCTTATTTGGACAGGTGTGTGTGTGTGTGTGTGTGTGTGTGTAGGGAGTGGTAGCTGAGGGATTAGCTCTCTCTCTGTTTGTCAGACATTGTGGTCACTAAGAGTCTCTTTAAAAGCTATTCTCAGTACCTGTGTTTGTAAAAACGGGTTAAAAGGTGACCATCAAAGCTTAAGAAAAACAAAAAAGCTTAAACACACACACACACACACACACACACACACACACACACACACACACACACACACACACACACTATAGCTTTTAAAACCTCAGGGACATCTGAGAGACATGGTCAGGTTCAGTGTTTGAAGTTTATGTCTTTATATTTGGACTTGTGGTATTTAGCTAATAAATATCTAATGGAGATGAATGGAGATAGCAAGTAATGGAACATTAGAGCTACCAGTTTAGCATTGTTTAACACACACAATGCAGTGCACCACAAGAGTCTGTTTTAAAATCGCTATAATTCCTGGTTATACGTCTAAGTTAATATAGCTATCAAGTCATTGACACTTGTATAGCATCATACATGTGTGCTGGTTTCTCGCAAGGTTCTTCTTTAGGCCCGCTGTATTCCTCATTTTATATCTAGCCATGATGTTGGCTTTCACTTCTGAACAAATACATGGCTAGATTGCAATGCTAATATAGATAACAAATGATGTAAGCTTATAGCTATTAGATTTTTACAATAAGACTGTATTTAAATCATGTTCCACTGAACTGTGAGTGATTTTATCAGTACAAAGAGAGAAATAGTTCAGTTAAACCTCAATACTAATTCTGCTGAGTTTAATTTGAAGCGTGTTAGCATTCACATTATAAAACCAAAAGAGACAGTCAAGAAGTAAACCCTCAGACTTTAAGGCTGGAATGAAACAGTTTTTTCTCTTACACATTTCTTTCAGTGTGGTTAAGTTTAGCGCAGCGCTGCTCCATATCAAAGCTGCTCCATCAGAAGCGATATGGTTTGTTCTGTTTGGCCTGAGTGGGCAAAAATAAAGTGCTGTGGAAAAAAAATCAGCCACTCAGCATGTAGTGTTACACAAACCCCCTGATGCTAACGCCCCCGAGCACACGGCACACCAGACGCTTAGCAGGAGAGCATCAGCAGCAAAGTTTAAGCATATGATCAATCCTTAGTTTGTCTCATTTGATTAGACTTTTTATTTTGTTTCAGAGAGTTATCATGTCATTAGCTTGGCATAAAAGCATTAGCTCTTCATTCTGTTTTACAGCACAATCAATAAAAGAGTAAATAAGTATTTTTCTGACTTCTTTTTTAAAAAAAACAAACTCTGTGGGTTAATAAATACCCTTAGTTTGTGTAATGCAAATGGTCATATCAAGAGAGAACTGAAGTAATATTAACAAGTTCAGTACAAGCAATTAAGTTTCACGCTTGCTAATGTGCAGCAGTAAACTGAATATTTTTTACAGTACTCGCTAATTTCTCTCTCGCAAATCAAATGTGTGTAAGGAGCAAAATATTGAATATTAAAGAGAGTGTGTTTATGGGCCGACTCACAGCAGCATAACAGATGGATAAGGCCAATAAATAAGTAAATAAACAAGTAAATAAGAGGAAGAAAAGAGTTAGAGCATTTCTGATTCACCGTGACTCGTCTGTTTATCTGTGAATCGGTCTAAGGTCCTATCGTCCTCCCACTGTACGTCTCTTGAAGCACAGAGTCGAGTCGAAAGATTAAAAATGTACTTGTGTGGGCATTTTATTCATTTGATTCACTTCTGTGGTTTTATAGAATTTAAAAAACAATGACTAAGGAGTCAGTTCTCTATGGTGTCTGTATTTCTAACAGACAGTTCTTCCTTTCAAACCCACTCCATATTTACAACCGGAAAACTTTCTGTTCCGTGTGTTTACACAGTCATGTTGTGCTACAAGTTAAAAATGAAAGTTGGCATTAAATATTGTTAACTAACATTAGCATAAGCTGTAGCTATAATCATGCTAAATATTGCTATAATTCATTTTGAGATGACACGGAAACTAAAATTCCTATTTTTCAAGACTTTATTTTATTTTTTAACGTATATGTGTCAGCAGCAGTAAACATGACTATGTTCAAAACTGTAATTAGTGTAGGTCTTGTAAACGTAATACACATGAATACACACTGACTTAGCTAAGTCTCCTAGCTTCACCTTCTTGTTAATATGCAAGTACGATCACTTACAAATAACATTTCAAAAGTTGTGTCTAAGTGATAAAATAAAACTTGTCCTGACCTATGAACAGCATATTAACGGTTAAAAAAATGAATCTAATCTAATAAAACACATATTAAAAGTATTTATTTTTAATACATTTAAAGTAAATCAACAACAACAAAAAGGAAAAGCATACAAACAAAAGCCTATTATGGTATGTTGGAATTCCTGATAATAGAAAAAAATGGTTTAAGGTCTTCTTAAATAGCAAATATACAGAAATGACAAATAGGTAAAAGTCCACTTGAGTTTAGTCTGATATAAATGTTGTTTTCTTGTTAAACTCTTTGTTTTTAAAAGTGAAGCTATGTTCGTCTCCTCTCGTGTACGTACGTATCCTGGGTGGAAAAGGACGTCAGGTTTTTGCCGGAGGGAGCAGGAGGATTAGAGTGAGGCGGCGGAGGAGATTAACATTCTTTAGGGATTTTTAACACTATGGGTGACAAATTTGCAACACTGGCTCTGTGTGTTTCTCTGAGGGTGGGGTGTGTTAATCTGCAGACCGGGTTTAAGACAGGTCAGCTGTAACGGAGGGGGAAATATCTCACTATTTAAAACCAGCAGAGGATAGAGAGACAGAAAGAGAGAGAGAGAGAGCTCTAAAGGAAAGTGGAGCTGTGAGGCGTTACGGTCACTTTAGAACTGAAGAAAGTTCTCAGAAACACACAAGCAATTGTACAAAAACAACACAACTTTCCTCATCACTCTCAGAGAAAGAATGATTTCTCCAACAAACCTCCATCATTCTGTGAGGATATAAATCAAAAACAGCAAGAACTTTGTGTCACCCTGAGAGGTTGTTGAACTATTGATTGAAAGGTTGTGAGTTTGACTCCCAGGTCCACCAAGCTGTCTCTCCTGGGCCCTTGAGCAAGGCTCTTAACCCTCAATTGCTCAGCTATATAAATGTAGCATCCACCAAATGCTGGAAATGTAAATCTATCTTCCATAACTAGCCTGTTTTTTTTTTCTCTGTCTTGAAATTAGCTTGTCAAGGTTCCAAGAAAACACAGCATGTAGACATCTCTGTCCTGGAAAAGCTGAAAAACATCTAGTTAAAACTTAATCTGTTACAAAACGCTAACACTGGGGACTCCTTCCATAATCGTGAAATAAACCTCGGAAAACAGAAAACTTAACCATATCAGTGCATTTGGTTTGGTTAACTAGTATCATGTTTTTAAATCTGTGTATAATTAGATGATGATACAGAGGGTAGGTCAACGTTTCTAAACTAGACATGTTTTTTTAAGGACACAGGTGTAACCAGATCTGAAGCACAAATGTGGTGGTTTGGGCTTTTGTTCTGGTACATTAGATAATGTCACGGCCTATGAAAACAATCAGGAAAATAAAATCGTGAGGATGATTTCCATTTGATCAGAATCTCAGTGACCAACATTCAAAATATCTAATATTTTCATTCAGGATTTAATTTTACTAAAAATAATAAAATTGTTGTTGTTGTTGCTTATACTCCATGTAAATAGTGCAAATTATAATTTTTTGTTTAAGTGTTCGACTGTTTTGGTTCTTTTGTGAAAATTCTAACACTACTATTTATTGGTGTGAGATTTTTTTAATCTTCACCCTTGTTTTTTATTGATGTTATTTGGATGGTTTATAAAACGTAACATATAACTGATTAGTTCTATTTACCCCCATACATAATGATAAAATCTGAAATCAGTCATTGAAAGTCATCGCATTTTAAAGAAAGCTTGTACAAATAGTCTTGTTTTTGACCATGAACAAGAAATTACAAGCGGAGGAAAAAATTTCTGATTGTGTTTATTGGCATTGTGTTCATGTTACTGTCAGGATTGTTTATTGTCCGCTTCATGGAGATGGACAAAAGACAGATGGAGAATGTAATGACTAAAGCTTACAGTTGTATTGGTGTGAAATATCAAAACGATGGAGTTTTGGGAGTGAGGAGATGCTGTGAAGGAGTTTAAAGTAGGACAGCTGTACAAAAATAGATTATAGATCTCTTCTATCTCTGTGAATGTAATCTCTGCTGAAGACTGAGGTCATGTACAGATGGAAAAAAATAAAAAAAATAAAACACTGCTTTATACAGAGACAAGACGAGATCACTCAGGAGCTCAGAGGTTCATTTCAGCACCAGCTGTCATAGCTTTTTACCACAGCAGGTAAATGTAGTGTGTAGTGTGTAGTGCAGTGTGTAGAATAGTGTGTAGAGTGTACTGTGTGGTGTTTGTAATAAATGGGGAGTTAGTCAGTGTATGCTCCAGTCTCTATATTTAACTGCACTGAAAACTTTACACATGAGCTGTATTTTTAAACAGCTAATCTTTGGATAGCTAATATCCATGCACCATTTAATAAGAGGATTTGTGCAGTGGACATTTCACACAGACAGATTTAAAATAAATAAATAATTAATTAATTAATTGAATAACACTGTCATGGTGAAGTAGGGAGATGTTTATTTCACATTTATGGAAGGAGTCTCCACTGTCAGATCTTTGGAACAGTCAGAGATGACGTTGAATATATAAGCTTTCTTACATACAATATCTTTCTCTTAAACAAGAAAACAAGACAAGTTGTGTGTGTGTTTATTGTGAGAACTTTGTGAAAGACAAAGGAGACAAGTGCTCTAATGCATGTCATTACATGTAAGAAAAAATAGATAAAAAGTACAATGGGTTCTTTTATAAATAAAACATAATGGCTAACTTACTGTGCTTTAAGAAGAATAAAATACTTGGGGCATGTGCTGATAAAGGAAAATAATCAGCTTTGGTGTGGTTTACACACACACACACACACACACACACACACACACACACACACACACACACACACACACACACACAGTTGCTGCATCTCATTTCGCTTACTCTACTTATACTATGCACTTTATTTTGTGAAGAAAGCACAAATGTTTCAGCATGTATCAGAAGAGTATGTAAGTACTTGTACACACTAACACATCATGTAACAGAAGAGAGCGTTGTTACCTAGTTACACACACTGTCACCATAAACACACTCCTCACTGCATTTCATTATTTCTTCATTCATTATTCTTTATATACTTTATATTATATCATTTCATTTAATATTTCCTCAATCTTTTTTTCTGTTCTTCATTTACCCCCTCTAAAAATAGACATTACACTCGTCTGCCATTTTTGCAAAAGTTGAATTTGGTAAAGCAAACTGTTTCAAAACTCCTCTTGTGAGTTGTGAGAGATATAACCTGAAAAACTGTTGATCCACAAATCCACTCTTCAAAAATCTACCGGAAATAGTAAACCATCTGGGTACCGCTGGGATTCTCATTTTAACATACTATGATTTGGGACACACTCATTTTAATCTCAGATGCTATTTAGGACGGATAGTAGGTAAATTAAGACACAGCAAATGCAGTCAATAGAAAGTTCTATATTCCCTAAAAGTTCTAAAACCATGCAAAAAGGGTTAAAGAAGGTAATGTTGACACGTTGAATGCAGGAAGTGACTAAAGTGCTGTCTTTGTCAGGGTGAAAGCAGGTGCAGTCACACACACACGCACACACACACACAGCACTAATGCTAATGCTGACAGATGGGCAGCGACCTGGACTTGTGCAGGTGTGCATTTTATTAGCGCTGATGCGGGCACAGACAGCATGTCCTTACTGCTAAAGTGAACACTACCGAGCTCTGTTTATTTAGCAGGTTAACAAACAGTAATGCACGGTTCTCTGGAATATTTTACAACAGTTAACACTGTGTGTTAGGCACGTACATGTGTGCTGCTCTTTGAATGCAGCATACTTGTCTGGAATTAACACGGTTTTAAAAATACGAACAGATTTTTGACAAATGAACAGTAACTATGGGAGCAGTTTAATAAAATAGAAAATAAACGCCAGACCTTAGTCGAGCTCGTCGACTTTTGGTCCTGCATGATGTAATGCTATGTTACAAATGTAAAGCTGATGGAGGACATTCTGCAGAGATTTGCGTGACGCTCCTGCAGAATTTAACTGCTATTTGTTATGGAAATAATTCCAAAACCACTATCACTTTAGAAACACCATGTTTTATACAGACACAATGAAGTGTGGGGAATTTACACAGAGACATTCCCAATGGTCACAGTGACAGCACCAAAGGAAACAATTACAGACTCCAATTATCAGTAAAATATCAGGATTAGGATCAGAATGAGGTTTATTGGCCAAGACATTTTTTTACCGGCTGTTGGTGACCTTTAAAAGTACAGCCATAAATATACATTTGGTTTACAGACAATGCTATAGAGATTAAATAAAGACCACATTATACAGAGTATGTGACAGGTCAGCAATGTACGTATAGTGTGAGTAGTGCAAATAACAGTAGTGTGCATCACGTACGATGAGTGTGTGTACAATACACACTATACAATACAAAATGTATGAGTTGTGCTAGCAGCAATAGTGATTATAAACTCTAACTTGGTTTTGAAATCAGTGTCCATACACTTTCATAAAAAAAAAAAAAAAAAAAAAAAATGATAAACTTAACAACACAGATTTATTTCAGCTGATTTCAAATGTTTAAAGATTATAAAACTGCTAGAAAAAAACATGCATTTCAAAAAAAATGGCAAGAGTATTCTTTTCCCCCATAAACAAAAAGAAAACCAGATGAAACTAACAACGTGAACAATTTAAAACTCTCCATTATTGACTGACTTGCTTTAAGCTCCACCCCCGTTATCCTTCCCATTGGTAATCTCTCATATAGAAATGATACGCTGAGGCTGCGTCCTCGCTTTCTGTCATGGCAAATGATTAAGCTTTAAGTTCATTAATGTGAAGTAAAATCTATCAGAGTCTCTTCCACTAAGCCTAATCCTAGCTAGCATTAGCTATGAAACATAGCTAACACCAGTTAAATATATTTACTAGGAATAGCTGAAAATATTTTGCCTTTATGAGAAAAAAATATATATAAAATGATTTGACTGGTATAAAAGATAAAATAAATCTATAACAAAGTGTCAAAACTAACACTATACAATCTTTATGCTAATACTAATTAGAAAGTTATTTACTTTTCTGTTTTATCTTTAGTGTCGGTCAGCATTGATGGTGTTGGCAAGTCTGGAAATACTGTATATTGTATTAAAAAAATAAAATGAGACATAAAGACTTCCTGTTGGAAATGTAGAGCATTTATACCACGTGTTAAATCCATTATTTGAATACAGTATGTCACAGCAGGGATAGATTTGAACTTCGAATTAAACTCTGAACTCTGCTGTAGATCTCTAGGTTTTTTGGTCCAGTTGTTTTTATACACAGGTGGGACATTCCTTCCACAGCCTCAAGTTTACTTTTTCAGGAAGAACGGCAAAGACAAACTTCTCCAGTTGGCACGTTCGCTCAACGTTTTTGTCCGGTAAAATGAGGAATGGCTTTCACGCTTAGAAAGGAGCACAAAGGCCGATGAAAAGCCGTCGTAGAGGAAAGATATCATCTGACTCTTATCCCCCATCTCCCTCCACTCCTCCTGCCCTGGACCACAGTGAACACAAGAAAGTGATTTGTTAATGGCGGCGGTGTAGAGTTTTCACTTTGTTTCATGTTTCAAGAGGATGAGAATTACAGCGTGTCCTACACACATGCAACAAAGCAGCTCTTTGTCCAAAACCCTGACAGTAAAGTGACCCTAAATACTGCACATGGCATGAAGATGCCTCGACCGGCCGCAATGAGTGACGACGATTAGTCATAATGCACAGTTCAAATACTGTATCCAATGTTCAATCGTTGCATAAAATAAATACTGGGCTTAAGGTTTAATCCCTGATTCAACTCTGTCTTAAATACTGCTGTTTAAATGCTACTGTGTACTGTCCATGTACTGTAAGTACTATATACAAGGTTCAGACTCTGTCTACTGTTTAGAAACTGTATTTAAATTTGACATCTAATCTAACTTCCATACTCACATATTGTGTCTATGGTTCAAACACTGTATATAAGGTTCAAACACTGTTTAAATACTAATCTACTGTCCAAATACTGTCTCTAATGTACAAATACTATAATGTACAAATATTGAAATAGTCAAATGTCTATTATTTAACACCGTATCATATATTTAAATAATGAATTTACTTTTTAAACTCTGTGTCTACTAATTAAATATTGGACATTAATTCAGTAAAAATGCTATATCTAAAGTAAACACTGTATTTATTCATCAAATATTGAATTTAATTCTCAAATGTTGAGTTGTTCAGTGTATTTTCTGTTTAAATACTAAAGCAGGGATAAACTGATGCAAACATTCCATTTATGTTCGCCTAACACAGTGCTAAATGTTAGCGTACACCCTTAAATGACACACACTGAATACCAGTCTAAACTAACACAAACATCATGCTAATGCTATGCAAAATTCAAACCAAGTCTAATGAATTCTAGTAAACTTATCCTTCCTCACACTAACATACTGCCAGTTTTGTGCTAACAGTATGCTAAGTTCAAACAAATAGTAGCTTAAACTAACAATAGCACTAACATAAACTAACATGAAAAATTCATGCTAAATACAATTCTAAGATTAGGTTAATCACACACCAAAACTAGACCAGCATCATGTTAATGTGAGGCTGAACAATAATAGACCCACAGCTACTACTAGCATAAATTCTAGGCTAACACCAACATCATGCTAATTGAACACTGCTAAAATTAGGACAACCTCAGTGTAATGATAAGCTAAATGTAAACTAACCTGACTATTACATCAATCCACCTCATGTCAATGTTATGCTGAAACATATTTATTTTATGATAGTATTAGCATAAGTTTTTGCTAATTCTAGGCTAAAATAGCTCCAATCTCACACTAATGTTAGCTGTTTAATTCATTTATGTAATTTCAACATTGTGTGTGCCCTGCGATGGGTTGGCACTCCGTCCAGGGTGTATCCTGCCTTGATGCCCTATGACGCCTGAGATACTGTAGGCACAGGCTCCCCGTGACCCGAGCATAGTTCGGATAAAGCGGTAAAAAATGAATGAATAAATGAATGAATTTCAACATTCTGCAAAATGGCACAATTTGTAAACACGGATAAAGATAATTTTTAAAGCTCGAGTTAAGGTTTAAAGCTAAAGCGCAAATAAACTGGCACACACTTGTACATGATATCAGTGTTTATTCAGTGAGTGTGATTGCTATGCTAACTTTTTATTCCTGACAGTATTTAAAGAAGAGTTATAAACAGCAGTGCAGCACTGATGTAGGTTGTTACAGACGTCTGTGTGTGTGTGTGTGTAGCAGGTGTGTGGTGATAAACTGTTCTGGCTCACACACCATTTTAACACTCAGACACTTGATAGTGAAGATGAACAGAACCTTTGTTATCTTGATTCACAGAAGAATAAAGCAGGAAGTGCACGTTAAGAGTATCGGTCGCCTGCCAAAGGTCACATTATTAGCATTTTTCACCTCAGTTCTTTATAAAAACAGCAGCGAAGTCCAGGATCCTCCCGTCCCCTGGATAGCGCTTTATTCCAAGCTCAGATTTCAGCTAGCACACTGGCTTTTGTGTTCAATCTGAGATGTTCGTCTCGGCCATGGTGTCAAAGCCGGCAGAGGAGAGCAGATCAGTTTCAGCTGCATGTGCATCAGGAAACTAAATAATGCTGGGGCCTTTTTTTATTAGAGAAAGTTCCAGCAACACTTTCACTCTCAGAGGTAAAGAGATATGCAAATCTAGCTGAACATCCAGTTCACACACATTTGCATCTTATATTCAGATTAAAATTTACACAGGGCACTATGAGTAACACACTCACTCACTCACACACACACATACACACATGCCGCTCACACTGGACCATATTCAGAGTAGAGTTAAGTGTGCTGTTAGGATTTAATAATGAAATTACTCACATCAGTATTCAGTATTACTGAGTCTCACTTAAGCTTGATTCTGACCTTGAACTTAAGTGCTGTATGTACACTTGAAAACACCCTGAAAAGGTTAACTTTTTTCCACACAGAACACCAAAGGAAACACATCTTAATCTCAGACATGGTAAATAAATTACGAGTGAACTTACCGTGAGCTGTAAGCATAACAGATGAGTGCTCAGTCAGCTTATCCTTCAAAAAAGTGAATTGGAAATGTGATAAATCGCCTACAGCCCATACAGACATTACAAATTCATGACCACGATTTAGTATCTCGTGGCTTTAAGTTGTAAGCATGATATACATATAAAACAAAATGATACATAATAGGATATGCTGGATCAAGTGCTATGTTATTAATAATTATACTGGCTTCATTTCAATCATCATCATGTTTTCATTCATGGTATATTATCATTTTTAAATAATAAGATAATTTTAAATTTTTAAATTGTCACTAGCTTTAATGATACACTGATTTACATTTGCAAATTATACACACTATTTCCTCCAGTCCGTATTTTCTATCCCTGATTTTTTTTCAGGATTATAGGCTAGTGTTTGTGTTTAAAAATTTAGACATAATGAAAAACCCTTTCTAGGATGCTTCTGCTCCAAATATATATATTGATTTCACAGCTTAATATGACCCATGGTGCATTATGGTTAATACACACACTCCCTGATGAGGGAATTTGTTAAGAAATGTAATTTGTCTGGTATAAATGTATTACAGTATGATAACATTAAATAAAAAACAGTGCACTCAATCTTTTGACCCTAAGTGTATTTATTGTTGTGTTTTAGTTAATTTTCTGTCTCTGAAGGAAACAGAAGGGAAGAAACAGTATCACTGGATCCAATCTTGGAGTTTTTCCAATTTATTCCACTGAGAGAGAGATTTGAGGGGAAATTTAACAGGCTAGAAGTTCAAGATATTTAAGGGAGTGCAGAAATATTGACTCACTGCGCTTCCTGAATGGTTTATTATTTTGTTCCTTGAATTAAATGTCTTTCTATCCATGACAGCTGTGTGAGATAAATCTGGATTTGGAGTTATTATAGTGCTGTTCATCTCCAAAAAAAGTTTAAAAAAAATAAAGATTACAGTACATAATAGTCAATACACAGCATACACACCACCTCCATAATTCATGATGGTATTAAGATCAAAATAGTTTACTGTTAACTGTACATCATAGCTACATACAGTACTTTTTAATCTACAGATTGCATTGTCCATATTGTAAACTTTAAGCATAATGGTTTCTGTTTTGATTTCTGTATTTATTTCACATTAATATAAAACTCAAGTTCAAATAAATAAATACAATATAGAATAGGTAGAATAAAATATACTGTTATAGAAATGGAACTAGAAATAAAATGAAATTAAATTATGAAAACCAAAACAGAATAAGGACTTACGGAAATAAATGTCAGATTAAACATATATAAATATTTGTGATTACTACATACACTTCATATCCTTAATAAAAAATGTTTTTCAGTATTTATTCTAAGTGCTTGGAATGCTGTTCTGTGGTTTGGGATGTAGCCCGGGACTAAAAAAGAGGCTGCTATTTTTGATGATGTCATCTTGTTCCTTTATACATGACTCTAATGGAAATACACACATTTACTCGTCTTTAAGCTGACTCTTCAGTTTCTGACTCTTCTGTTAATGTTTGTTTAAGTTATGAGGACATGGATTGAAGCTGAACGACAGACGTGTGAGAACAGGATGCGTTCACTCAGGATGGAATATTAAACTGCATGAGCACACACACACACACACACACACACACACACACACACAGAGGAACGAGAGATTCATATTACAGAATAAACAGAGCTGCGTTTTCTTGTGTCATTCAAAGCAAACATGGAGAAATGTGATGAGGTGATAAATGCACACGCATCCTGTCTGTTCTCATCTCTCGATCATAACAAAGGAGACGTTTAACACTCGGAAACAGCTCGCTGTCTATTAAAATTTTTACCTTTCAGCTCTCAGCAAATGATTCGCACCAGTAAAGCTTCACAAATCATAAAAATGAGCCACACTTTCATTTGTAGTATGCCTGAATCTTAAAAGTCTTCCTGCTCTCTTTACATATGCACTTCACAGCTTGTGAAATGTGCGTATAGTGCACGTAATAACCAATAGTGAGCGAATTATGATTCTGCACACTTCTCACTATACAAGTTTTAGAATTAACTCCCCAACCCGGCTCACAGTTCATGTTGTATACACACATACAGTGTGAACTGTGGGCTGGGTTGACGAGTTAATTCCAAAACATTCGTTAATATTTTACATGAGGAAATTTCCTTGTATTCAAAGTGGAATTAGACAGCTGCTTAAGTGGATTTTCTGAGATCCATATTTAGATTATTCAAATCACCAATGTGTAGTTCATGCCTCAGAGGTTGGCAGATTTTTCTTGAGTAAAAGCTTGAGAAAAAAGGTTCTTCAGAAGTGTCTACCAAAGAGAAAGAGAAAATAATAATAAGATGTATCCTAAATCCTAGAGATGATTAAAAATGATTCATGACTCCAAAAATTTCATCTATCCCGGAAGATCCCGACCAACATTTACCGCTGCATCATAGAGATCATAGTGCCAAACTCCATCATGGTAAGGTATGGCAATTCCACAGTGTGTGAAAAGAAATCACTGCAACAGGTGGTGAAAACCAGCCAACACATCACTTGTATACAACCTCCAGCCATTGAGTCTCTTCACCACAGTAGATGTCTGCACAAAGAATCCTTCCACCCTAGTCACAAACACTTCAACATCCTTCCACCCAGGAAAAGATACAGGACCATCCACACCAGAGCCAGCAGGTTCAAACCCATAAACTTACTGAACTCTACACTACAACGCTAGGACCCTGATGTCTCACTAATACTTCACTATCTGTAATCACATCGCAGAACAACTTCACCCTATACAACTATACCCTTTACCTCCGTTTGTGTATATTATCTGTACATACACTCTATATTTCTTGGTTACGCTTGTACATACAATGTACATAATGCACACATTTGCACAATATATATAATTATATTTTTTTATGTTATATTGCACATTCAACCTGATACATTTATTTATAGTTGGACAGATACTGATATATTTATATGCATTTGTTTTTTGCACATTTTATTTTCATTTATTTACATTTTATTTATTTTATTTTCTGTTATTTGCACTTCTGGTAGATGCTAAACGGCATTTTCTTGATGTGTACCTGTACTATGCAATTAGTTTTATCTTAATAAGTTCTATCTATCTATCTATCTATCTATCTATCTATGATTAGTCCTATTCTTAATGATCATACAAACTGATCTGATATTAATATGACTTTAATATGAGTAGATTATCATTTTAGCTTCTACACTTATTATTCAGCAATGCATAAAATAGCACATGATCCAGCACATCCTGTTTTGTTTTTTTTATCAAATGTAATTACAGTTACTTGTACACACAATTTAATGACTCTACAAACTACATAATCATGTATGATGTGTGTAAAGATCAGATCTCACTTTTATTTCACTATTACATATTTATCTATTAAATAAAATAACTCCAATGTTTTTGTCCATGTAATGTGTTTTCCTGTAAAGATCACATAGACATGGTTTGATGGGTAAGATGACAAAGCAAAGTGTTTTCTTGCAGCTTGTTCATAATTTTATCCACAAAAAAAAAAGAATCCTGGAGATAAGAAATGTCTGATTAAGTTGCTATATGTAACTCAGACGGAGTGCAACTCTCGCTGATTATGGCTATTGTATGTACTTCACAGAAGAACGTTAAAGCCGTCTTTGATGCTTAGTGCTGTATCTCCAGACAGATTTTCATCTTGTTATCATGTTCCGGAAGGTTGATATGTTGTGTGTGTTTTGAAGATTAAAATCAACTACGCACATGCATTTATGCTCAAACCCAGATATCACGTGTTTTTAGTTTAAGAGAATAAAAGATGAGACGTAAGGATGAGCAGGGCACGAGGGTGATGATGTCT
The DNA here is from genome assembly GCF_030014155.1 of Tachysurus vachellii. Taxonomy (NCBI): domain Eukaryota; kingdom Metazoa; phylum Chordata; class Actinopteri; order Siluriformes; family Bagridae; genus Tachysurus; species Tachysurus vachellii. Next base: position 32,634,058 of record NC_083460.1, read on the forward strand.
GTGTATGTGTGTGTGTGTGTGAGTGAGTCAGAGTGCGAGTGAGGCGGGTGTGATGACAGTGGTGTGAGTGTGAGGTCTGAACGAGATGCGTCATATTCCTGTAGCTCTGATCTTATCCTCTTTCTCTCTATCTCGTCTAGATTCCAGTTCCACTAAATCACCACCAGCTTGTGTGTGTTTGTGTGTGAGTCTTCTACATGTCACTACCTGCTCGTGCTTCAAAAGTTACAAAGCGCCTTACTCGCTTTACTACTGAAACTGCTCAAACCTGAAACCTGCTTTACTACTGAAACTGATCTGTAAATCAGTTACACTGAAAAAAAATACATATTCTTCCTCGTTCCTGAAGTTGTGCGTGTTCCCGCTCTCTGCTTCTCATTTTTAGAAGAAATGATGTTCATTCATTAGATTAGATTTAAATATTTATTAGGTTTAACGTTCTGGGCTTCTGTACTGGTCTTTGCATCATTGTTTCCCTTCAATATTTGTTTTAGATCATATTTAATGCCCAGTGCTAGGTTATTGTTTGCTACTGTTTTAAATGATTATCTGTAAATCAGAAGTTTGTAATAATAACATCATAGCTATTACATACCCACCCCTGTAACACACACACAGACAATTTCTGGCAGATTTGAAAACAATTTCTTCGACACTTAAGTATGATTTCTCTACATGACTTTACTTCTTGCAAATGTTAGGTCTCAAATTATCTTTAAAATAGGCAATGAAATAGTTCTGTTGAATTCTGGATTCTTATTAGTTGTGAAGACAATATTAATATGAACAATAGTGCAGCTACAAATCACTACCAATGAAGCTATAATGTATATCAGACTTTGATACAGTTTAAAAAATAGTGTGCATACAGTGTATGATACAGTGCTTTACATTTTGGTATTCCTTTTTCTCAACTGAACTCAACAGAAGTAAAGACAGGCCACGCCCTCAAGAAAACAGTAGCGGTTGCTAAAAACCACAGAACTACAAGCAATGTGATAGTCATCTCATCACCTACTGACATAAATGTAGAGTTCTAGATGTCCGGATGTTAGTCTTCTTTCCATAAAAAGGGTAAAAATAGGATTCCTGAAATTCTTTGAACTAGTGTGTGTGTGTGTGTGTGTGTGTGTGTTTCCTGCTGCCCTGTGCTCAGTAATCCATCATGGTGCTGGTGTTGAGTTTATCTCTGACTCAAAACACCCTCGGGTCACTCTCCATCTCCTGCTCTAGACTGCCAGACGACTCTGTGTGTGTGTGTGTGTGTGTGTGTGTGTGTGTGTGTGTGTGTGTGTGTGTGTGTGTGTAAGTATGTGAAAGGTTGGTTTGTACCTATTGCACCCATAAGCATAAAAAGTACTGTATAACACCTACCTATTTTTTAATCAGTACACTAGTAGAGTGATTTGGGACTCAGCCACACAGTCATAGTAATAAAGAAGGTTTGGTTGTGGTTAGTAATTGCTTTGCTAGCAGGATGAATAGGAAAGCTAATTATCACCTTGTGTGAAGTAGTATACACTAAAAGTGCTATTTTCGCATACTGTTTAATGCAGTTTGGAACACAGCCCACGGTAAAGAGAAAATGGGGAATTGGTGTGCTTCAAAAAAACTTTGATGTTATGAGTCTCTGTTCCAATCTTTCAATTCCTGCATCTCAAATCACAGGCTGTTAAAATAGTACACTAACTATTCAGAGCAGTATGGTGGTTTGGGATTTGAGATCCAGCTAATTATCATAATTAGTAGGAACGTGTATGTATGCTAGCTAAGCTCTTAGCCCGCTGAGAAACTCGATGTAGGGCAGCAGTTTGTCATTTGGGACACAACACATGACTGCATGAGTGTCCATTTAGGGTAGAAAGGTTATAAAGGATAAGAACATGTGAGAATGATGTCAAAATGTCATTGTGTGTGTGCGCGTGTTCATGTTTGTGTGTTCTAAAATCCTATATGAGTAGCTCAGTTGTAACACGAGCATCCCTCTGCATCCATACGAATTTGCTTCCGGATAAATATTTGCGAACATCCATCAACTTTAATGATATTGCTTTAGTACATAGATTCTCTCCAGCTGCATTTCCACTGCAAACACGCCGATATTGAGTGATGACCCTAACTAACACCCCTTACTTACTCCCCCATCACTTTTACCCCTACACATCACTGTGGAGTGACAGTGATGAGCCTAATCCTGCTGAGACAAGAACGTCATAGTGACACTTCTCAGAACCTGCAGCCTGGACACTTTCATTTAACATGACATGACATGAAAATATTCAAATGTTCAGGCTGCCGCTGATCCAGACCACAGAAACAGAAATATTTCTGAATTAAAAAGAGAAAAAAAAAAACATTTGTGTGCCTTAACAACAGAGATTTCTCAAGTCAAGCTCAGTAGGTTTTACTGTCATTCTCGTGATTCACTGACTACAGACAGATATAATGCTAGGAAATAAAATGCCAACAATAAATAAATAAATAAATAAATAAATAAATAAATAAGGCTTCCCAAATTTGTCTGTTGTCTCCTGTTTCCTACAGTCATGCCTGTGAGTTCCACCCCACATGAGGTCCTTATCACCAGAATACGAGGTCACTTGCAGGTCACATGATCAACATGATTTCCCCAGTTACTGACTGTTTACTGACTAAATCATGTACTGTCACAGTACCTACTGCAGTTCATTTAGTATATACTAACTGACCACTAACTGAGCACTGATGCAGTACATACTGTACAGTGTGGATGATATACATGTAGTATGACTACAATCCCGACAAACTACATCTGCCATGCTATCTGCCATGCTGGCACTGCCACGTCATTCACTACGCCATTTTTTAAAAAAAAAAAAAAACACAACTGTTTTTTTCTTGTTTAAGCCTTTAATAAGTTACTCAGGTGTTAAACAAGTACGGTTCAACCACAAGGAACAGCATTTAACCTATACCACTGACATGTAAAAGGAGCCAACGTGCTGCTTTCCACCATCTTTGATTCTAACAGCTCTTTTATACCAGTCCTATTGCTTTATGGGATAGCTCAGTGTTCGTTGCTTCCATACTGAAGAATATCGGTGGAGGCAGAAGGTCATCTGGATATTTTGTACCTGCTGTTTTATGAACACTGAGAATGTGGACATAGTAGAAGCGTCTCTGTGGCTTACTGCTTTTCGCCTACTGTATAATGTGGAAGTCGGGATATATATCTATTCTACATTTTTATTCTTATGTAAAGCTGCTTTGAGACAATGTCCATTGTCAAAAAAAAGTGCCATATAAATAAAATCCAATTGAAGTAAACTGAAAACTTGAACAAAACTTGAGTAAAATTGAACACAACATCAGATTTCTTCAGTTCATTGGGAAGTCATGCCAGCTTTGTTTTCCAGTTTTTGATTGATAATCTAATTGATGTTCTTTGGCTGTTCTACAATTGTTGACTATAACAGCATCATAAAACAAGTGTTTTATTCCTTACTTAATCACGTAAGTGTACACTGTGCCCTCGTAAATCAGCGATGTTAATTTCTGATTAAATATTTTATCATTGTTTCTGTAATGTCGAGAACAGCTCATGGGCACGTGTGGGTCTCACCGGAAAACCGGTGTTGATAAACATGCTTTATGTGTAACGTCAAGTGAGACAGCATGTGTAACCATGACTCATACAACTCATTCATTCATGTCATACGTTTTTCAGTTATTTCAGGAAATTAATTGGTTATTATTTGGTTTAGTCATCAGGAATTTAATCTTCACTGCTAAATATTAAATATGTTTTCAGGACAAATCTGTTGCTTCTCAGTACAAGCGAGTGAGTGTTTAAGCCATTGTACATTCATTCACTGCTGTTCACTACAAGTGTGTGAGGTCATGTGATACAGTGTTTCTGCTTATTGGTCAGTGAAAATTGGTCAGGTGGACTGATGGAGTTCTGTAGCTATGAAACAAATTGAATTCAATTCAATCGAGAAACAAAAACTGGACAATTTTAGTTCATTCACGACTGGAATTATTAGCAGCCGCAATTATGGGGATGTGGTAACCTAGTGATTAAGGTGCTGTATTAACTATCGGAAGGTTTTAAGTTTATATCCAAGCTTCCGTTGATCAAGGCCCTTAACCCTCAGTTGCTCAGCTGTATAATGATATAATGTGAGTCACTCGGGATAAGGGCATCTGCCAAATGGCGTAAATGTAAATAGGTCTGGACGTTGCTGATTGGTTGGACATCCATATGGAATCCCTATACAATTCCTCCATGATGTGGAGACTCAGGGTTAACTAATTTGACCATTTGCAGGGCAACACACACACGCACTCTCTCAGTCTCCTTTAGTGTTTTATTTGTCATTTTGAGATTGATGACTAACACAGCCATTGTGTTTCCTGCTCTCACCTGCCCTCAGGTAACCCTGCCCACATTCATCCATCAGCCATCATTACACCCCAGCAGCACCGGATATCTCTGTTCACACTCTAGCATCACAGAATAGTATGCAGCCTATATACTAAGCGAGGAGTCCATTTTGGCCACATCCCAAACCGAACAACTGTCGACTATATAGGCAACTCAACATTGCAGTCTGGATTTGGGACACATCTACAGTGGACATGAGGATGTTTATATAACTGGTATAAGGTATTGGAAAAGTAGATTGGGACAAAACTCCCAATAATACAGTATCTGAGCTTTTCATCAGCTCAAGAAAGACAGCTGAGCGTCCAGGAAGTGCAGTATGAGGTTAATTACTGTTTTGCCAAAGGCTGGAAAACCCACCAATGCTCTCATGATGAGTGTGTGTGAGAGAGAATGTGTGTGTGTGTGTGTGTGTGTGAAAGACATAAAGACGGGGGAAAAGGTCCTGCACCACCTGGGTTTGTATCTTTGCCCTGTCATTAACACTCTGAGTCAGAACCAGAGCTTGTCAGCATATAAGTGTGTGTGTGTGTGTGTGTGTGTGTGTGTGTGTGTGTGTGTGTGTGTGTGTGTGTATGTGTGTATGTGTGCATGTACGTGAATTTAAGCATCTCCTCCCTGTGTTCTTTGTACTAGCATGCAAAACCCCTGCATACCAACTTCTGCTCTGTTTGTTTATCATTATTTTTGCATTACTTCAAAGAGCTACACACATCACAGCTACACTCTCTCTCTCTCTCTCTCTCTCTCTCTCTCTCTCTCTCTCTCTCTCTCTCTTTCTCTCTCACACACACACTCACACTGGATGTAAATTTGTGAAAATGAGTCTCATTAGCTTCCCTTAGTGGAATCCGTCATGTACCGCAGGTCAAAGTTTTGTGACATTTAGCCAACATAAAACAGACGTCTGCCTTTTTCAGATTTTATATCATTGTAGATAAACAGAAAGAGAGAGAGAGAAAGACAGACAGAGAGATACACAGACAGGTATTTAGTCAGATAATCAGACATGAAGACATATATACAGTCTGACAGACACTCATACACACAGATACTCTGACCAACAGACACTCATACACACAGATACTCTGTCAGATAGACAGACAGACAGATACTCATACACACAGATACTCTGTCAGGCAGACACTCATACACACAGATACTCTGTCAGACAGACTGACAGATACTCATACACATAGATACTCTTTCAAACAGACAGACAGACACTCATACACACAGATACTCTGACACAGACTGACTGACACTCATACATACAGATACTCTGTCAGACAGACAGACACTCATACACAAAGATACTCTGTCAGACAGACAGACACTCATACACACAGATACTCTGAAACAGACAGACATACATTTACAGTACACACAGAGATACTCTGTCAGACAGATTGACCGACAGACACTCATACACACTGATATTCTGACCAACAGACACTCATACACACAGATACTCTGGTAGACAGAGAGACAGACAGATACTCATACACACAGATACTCTGGTAGACAGAGAGACAGACAGATACTCATACACACAGATACTCTGGTAGACAGAGAGACAGACAGATACTCATACACACAGATACTCTGTCAGACAGACACACAGACACTCATACACACAGATACTCTTTCAAACAGACTGACACTCATACACACAGATACACTGACACAGACTGACTGACACTCATACACACAGATACACTGTCAGACAGATACTCATACACACAGATACTCTGTCAGACAGACAGACAGATACTCATACACACAGATGCTCTGTCAGACAGACAGACAGATACTCATACACACAGATACTCTGTCAGACAGACAGACAGACAGACAGATACTCATACACACAGAAACTCTGACAGACAGACAGACAGACAGACAGACAGACAGACAGACACTTACACACAGATACTCTGTCAGACAGATTGACCGACAGACACTCATACACACAGATACTCTGTCAGACAGACACTCATACACACAGATACTGTCAGACAGACACTCATACACACAGATACTGTCAGACAGACACTCATATACACAGATACTCTGTCAGACAGACACTTATACACAAAGATACTCTGTCAGACAGACAGACAGAGACACTCATATACACAAATACTCAGACAGACAGACACTCATAAACACAGATACTCTGTCAGACAGACAGACAGATACTCTGACAGACAGACACTCATACACACAGATACTCTGTCAGACAGACAGACACACAGATAGATACTCATACAAACACATATTTAGACAGACAGACATACAGACACTAATACACACAGATACTCTGTCAAACAGACAGACAAACAGATACTCATACACACAGATACCCAGACAGACAGACAGATACTCATACACACAGAAACTCTGTCAGACAGACAGACAGAGAGGTACTCATACACACAGATACTCTGAAAGACAGACAGACAGATTGACAGACAGATACTCATACACAGATACTCTGACAGACAGACAGATATACACATATATACTCTGACAGACAGACAGATACTCATACACACTCAGATTACTCAGATACTCATACACACTCAGATACTCATACACACTCATACATACTCAGACAGACAGACACTCATACACACAGATACTCTGACAGACAGACAGACACTCATACACACAGATACTCTGTCAGACAGACAGACACTCATACACACAGATACTCTGACAGACACTAATACACACAAATACTCTGACAGACAGACAGACACTCACACACAGATACTCTGACAGACAGACAGATACTCATACACATAGATACTCAGACAGACAGACACTCACACACAGATACTCTGACAGACAGACAGACAGACAGACAGACACTCACACACAGATACTCTGACAGACAGACAGACAGACACTCACACACAGATTCTCTGACAGACAGAACAGACAGACACTCACACACAGAAACTCTGACAGACATGCAAACACTTACACACAGATACTTTGGCAGACAGACAGACAGACAGACAGATACTCATTTGACAATAAATCTAAGAGTGTATCAGTCATTTAATGTGTGATAAGCCGATGGGCTTTGATGACATCATCGTAATGTATTCGCTGAAATATCTTGACAACTCTGACAGACAGACAGACACTCACACACAGATACTCTGACAGACAGACAGACACTCACACACAGATACTCTGACAGACAGACAGACAGACACTCACACACAGATACTCTGACAGACAGACAGACACTCACACACAGATACTCTGACAGACAGACAGATACTCATACACATAGATACTCAGACAGACAGACAGACAGATACTCATACACATAGAAACTCAGACAGACAGACACTCACACACAGATACTCTGACAGACAGACAGACAGACACTCACACACAGATACTCTGACAGACAGACAGACACTCACTCAGAGTCAGACAGATTCTCTGACAGACAGAACAGACAGACACTCACACACAGAAACTCTGACAGACAGACAGACAGACACTCACACACAGATACTCTGACAGACAGACAGACACTCACTCAGAGTCAGACAGATTCTCTGACAGACAGAACAGACAGACACTCACACACAGATACTCTGACAGACAGACAGACACTCACTCAGAGTCAGACAGATTCTCTGACAGACAGAACAGACAGACACTCACACACAGAAACTCTGACAGACAGACAGACAGACACTCACACACAGATACTCTGACAGACAGACAGACACTCACACACAGATACTCTGACAGACAGACAGACACTCACTCAGAGTCAGACAGATTCTCTGACAGACAGAACAGACAGACACTCACACACAGAAACTCTGACAGACAGACAGACACTCACACACAGATTCTCTGACAGACAGAACAGACAGACACTCACACACAGATACTCTGACAGACAGACAGACACTCACTCAGAGTCAGACAGATTCTCTGACAGACAGAACAGACAGACACTCACACACAGAAACTCTGACAGACATGCAAACACTTACACACAGATACTTTGGCAGACAGACAGACAGACAGACAGTTACTCATTTGACAATAAATCTAAGAGTGTATCAGTCATTTAATGTGTGATAAGCCGATGGGCTTTGATGACATCATCGTAATGTATTCTCTGAAATATCTTCAGCAGAATAGTAACAGAAACCCAGCAGCTCTCTATTTATTTGTTTGTTTGTTTGTTTATTTATTTATTTAGCTAAAATATTTCATCATCAGTGTAAAACACCCTTTGTAATTCAACATTGTTCATGTTCATGTTCATGTCCATGGCAGGCTGATATTAGCCACTCCTCTGTCTTCAAGCCCATCACTACCATCACCTGCCTGTATAATCTGATATATTTCTAATCTAACATGATTTGATCTCATATTTATCATACTATTTTAGTATACTATATTAAAGTATAATATAATACACAATATATACAGTAAGTATAATATACATTAGGAGCCAAAACTTTTAACATTTATTCACTTTCTGGAATGGTTGTCACTTTTCTAAACATGTTTACAGGTCATTAAACATCAGACAATATAGAAAAATGTGAAATATGCATAATAAATGAGTTCTGCATATTAAGAAGGCTGTACAAAGACCCCGATAAAACCTGCATTAAGTTTCACTACATACACAACACTACCATTTGCTCAAAATACTTTTTCCCTACTGACATCCATTTTTGTATTATTTATCCTACACAGAGTCACAGGAAGCCCTGAGACTTTTTTCAAAAGATTCAGGAAACAAAGTCAGGGGACACTGTGGGCAGGTGCCAACCCATTACAGGGCACAATCGCACAAACACTCACACACTGCAGAGTATTCCATAAATGCCAATCGGCTTACAACAGCTGATTTTTTGGACTGGCGGAGGAAACTGGAGTACCCCGAAGAAACCCCTGATGCACATGAAGAACATACAGTATACAGTCCACACACAAGGTGGAGGTGGGAATTAAACCCCCAACCTTGGAGGTACAAGACTAATCCATTGTTCCCAGTACTGACATGCCTGCCTTTAAATTTTCCAAATTCTTCCCAAATTATTTTCTCACTCCTGCTCCTCCACCATGATGAAAAGGTAACACACTGATCACCCTGTCTGTAATTAAACCATGTTCACATGCAGCCTTTAGTGTTTACACAAACTCTTATTAACACCATTTCACAGAACAGGAATGCAGAACTACACCTGGTTTTAGTAATTAACACACACTACATCTGCTTATTACGTCCTTTACTTAACACACAGTGAAGTCCACTCACCTCAAGATTAATTCAGGATGAAGGTATAGATGCAGGCAGCGGGTTTGGACATTATTTGTTGTTGTTCTTTTGCTGCTCCTAGTTCGGGGTCGCCATAGCGGATCATGTGGTCTGCATATTTGAGTTTAATAAGTTTTATGCCAGATGCCTTTACTGATGCAACCCTCCTGTTTTATCGGGGCTTGGGACCAGCACTGAGACTTAACCCTTCAGTAGCTGGATTAGCTCTCTGCACAGGAATCAAACCTGGGCCGCATGAATGAGAGTGCAGGATTCTGCCACTGGACCACCAAGAGGCTTGGCCAACCATATGTCTTGCACCATATTCCTTAGATCTAAATCTAAAGCATCCTCATTGTGAATGAATTTGTCAGAGACACCAGTGATGTCATTCTGACTTACCTTTAATATAAAGGTACCACATTTGTGTTAGAAGCTTAAAAGCAGTCATCCCCCAAAATAAAGATCAGCTGTTTCTGTAATGTAAGCATGTACAACATCTCACAGCTGATAGGTGTAGATCAGAAGATTGGTGTGCAAAAACATTAACAGAACCTTAGAAACCATGAAGGTCCTCATCAACATGTGGGGGTAATTTAGCAGCACACTGACAGTACAGGAACATGATGACATTCATTAGATTCACTGTGCACTTTGAAAGATCTCAAGCTTGTTTGCCAGGAAGAGGGAATACATTTGTGTGTGTGTGTGTGTGTGTGTGTGTGTGTGTGTGTGTTCACATATTTTACAACAGCTGATTAGAAATTAGCTGCTTGGGGTGAAGTCTTAGCAAGTCTGTAATTACAAAACATGCAACAAAACCAGAGTGTATAGACCATGATGTGTGTGTGTGTGTGTGTGTGTGTGTGTGTGTGTGTGTGTGTGTGTTAATAACAGTTTGAGTCAGAGAGATGAGCTGTATGAAGTAAAACGCCAAATTGTGGCTCAACAACGATGACAAAATCTGACACAAACCGTCTCTCAGCCCCACACTAGAGTGTTTACTAAGTGTATGTGTTTGTTTGTGTGTGTGTGTGTCTGTGTGTGTGTTCTCACTGTATATGATGGAGTGTATTGTTGCAAATTAGGGACTGTAAAGTGAGTACATTGAGTGTAAAGTTAAAACTATAATATATAAAGTTTTACTGAAGAAACTTGAAGGAATTTGTATTTTTGATACGAAACACCAACTTATTTGAACTCAGTTCAAATAAATAAAGATAATAGACTATTGTTGCTAGTCAACTAGCAAATGCACACATAATCACTTAAAGGTGCCCTTCCACACAAAACCGTTTTTACTTGGATTTTTTGATATGTGTTAGGTCCATATGTGTTTGTGTTGTGTCGTGAATTTGAAAACGAACTGTTACCTCCCCGGTCAGTTCTTGCCACTTAAAAGAAATAAGGGGAGAAATCAGGTCAGTTGGAAAATCTGCTCAGTGTGAGGTAGTAATGATTGAGCTCATTACTATTCATGAGCTCTCCCACTTGAGACCGCGCCCACAGAATTCGTGTAGCTCAGTGAGTTTCCTATACAGCAAGGATGACTGAACGTCAATGGGCTTGTGAAGAAGCCATTCTGCCGCAATTCAAGGTGATTGTAAACAAATTTCCTCTAGCCTAGGTTACTTATTGCGCTGAGTGAATGAATAGTCATGCGCTCATATCCTAGCGGTTAGCCAATCGGAGCCAAGCAGCATAGCTCATTTGAATATTCATGAGAACTGGCGCAAATCGAGCTGAGTCTTCCTGCAGGCTTTCTATACCACACTAGAATGGCTTGAAATAAGGTAACCAAGGCATTTTTACCACAAAAGTAATTAAATACGTGTGGCAGGGCACCTTTAAATAAAAATAATCTGAACTATTTAGGTAACATTAGCTTTTAAATCTTTTATCTAGAAACAAAACAGAACTTACTGAGAAAAAAAACTGCACCGTATTTACACTTAGCATCAAATGCTAACAGAGCTAAGTCATTCCTCCCTGGGAGGAATCCTGTCATGAAAAAAACTCTAAAGTTAAAATTAATACTTAGTCATGGTGCCTTTAGCTCTAATCAATAATTAATTATCAGTTTAACCCATTATCAAGTTAGTTTTAGCAAAAACCTCATCGACTTCGACTTCTTATTTTACATCTCAAAAAAAATATGTCTAGCATCAGAAAAGCTTCTTCACTTAAAGACGTGTTAACCCCCTAATAAAAATTATTCCAGAGACTTTAAAAGATGAAAACGTTCAAAAAGTCTTGAAAAACCCTAACAAGGGGGAAGTAGGGACAATTTCAATGGCACTAAATTTATAGAAGGATCAAGTGAGCATCCAGAGTGAACGTTGCTTGCTGTTATTGTAGTGTTTGTCAGTCCTCTTTCCTGCTCTCATATACAGCAATTTCTGTTCTGATATAAGGCCACAACAGTCTCATTTAACAAACCTTTTCCCCTTCTGTTTTTTTTTCACAACTCGATGAAACCTTCTATTTTTATACGCCCATATTTCACTTGTGATGTGTTCTCCTGCAGCAACTACTGAAAATCAATACAGAATAAAAACTTTCAGACGTCCAAATCGTTTGTGTCTGTTACTGCCAGGATTAGGTTTTTTTTTCCCCTTTTAAACCGTTGATGTTCTGACTAACATTGTGTAGCACAGTATAAGCATAGTGCTGAAAAAAAAGCTGTTGATTACTTTTATATATTAGAAGCTTTATCAACATAAGTTTATCTTAATGTGCTTGTTATCTTAATGTATTGTTTCTATAGTAAAAGTCCATTAACTGGGATTTCTTCACATAAAACTTTTTAAAAATAATAAGTGTAATCATTGATATCACACACAAGGCACCACATATATACAAGAAAAGGTTCATATGTTGCTTATTTAATTTTTAATTTATTTAAACCAAAATCAAGTATATTCACAAAGGTACTCATAGCATAATATAACCCTTCAGTGGATAAATAACGCTTGTATCAGTCATTCTTAAGCTACTTTATACACGTGTAGTAACACTTGTATTAATGTAATGATCTAATGTAAATTTCATCTGTGTGTGTGTGTGTGGTTTTTTAGTTGATGTTTTTTTTCACTCAGTAAAATTACCAGAAAACATATTTTACATGTGACAGCATTGAGCTCAGCAAAGTAAAGGACACAGAGTCAGTTTCAAAGAAAAAAATGTGTTTTTTTTTTTTTTTTTATCCCACTCTTTGTAATTGTAATGGTTGTGTGTGTGTGTGTGTGTGTGTGTGTTTGTGTGTGTGTGCGTATGTGTGTGTGTTTTCTTCAGAGTGCCAAAAATGGCTGGTATGTGAGTGGTGTTCTTCTGAGTGTGACACAAGATCAATGTTCTCCGCTGTCTGCGTCTCATAACTGGGCAGTTAGCCGATAAAGTTTTCTCAGGAATACTGGGGGAAATGGTTGACATTGTGTGTGTAAGTGTATGAGCTCAAGGTGTGTGTTGTTTGTTCTACTGATGGAGATCTGTGTGAATGTAAGCATATAACACACACAGGTCTCCTTCAGAATTAGAGTGTTGACACATAATCGCTTTAATGAGGGGGAATGGTCATGTGATTCCAGAGAGCAGAAGAGGCGGAGTCAGGTAGAGAACACCTAAAATATAAGGGACCAGGTGGCTTGAGAGGTTTGAGGACAGAGTCAGTTGACTCCAGAGAGCTAAGGAGGCAAGGTCAAGTGGATAGCTTTAGTGAGATGAGAGGGTGGGGTCAGGTGACTCCAGAAGATTGAGAGGTTGGGATGACCTCACTATAGCCAGAAGAAAAGAGTGGAAACGTGGAAGACTGCAGAAATTAAGAAGCTAGGTAGACAACTGCGAGAAGATAAGGAGCAGAAATTAAGAAGCTAGGTAGACAACTGCGAGAAGATAAGGAGCTGAATGACAGCTTTAATTGGAGAGCAGAGGGGGGTGGGGGCCAAGTGACTCCAGACAGGAGAAGGTGTGGAGCCATGTGGGTGCAGAGATGATAAGGCTTTAAAGAGCTGAATGGGGGGATGATTACTTTCAACTGAAGGGGGTGTATGTTGGGGGGGGGGGGGGGGTCCAGAGAGCTGTGAAAGTGGGGAAGGTAGATGGGGCGGGGCCAGGTGGATGGCTTTAAAAGTATGATGGGGCGGGGCTAAACTCTACACATCTAAGGCGGTAAAGTACATAATTCCTTTGTTTCATCACGTTCTCTTAAAGAAACCTGATAATCTCAATTTGTTTTATTTTCATTTTTTAATATGATAAGTGTCCAGCTCAGATGTGATGAAGTCATAGTCAGTTTGTTGAAGGTCAAAGTTCAGTGTGAAGTCCTCAAGAGGATGCTTAGCCAGGTTCTGCTTGTTTAATTGAATAATATGAAGCATTTAGAAGCGAGCAGGAGCGGAAAACAGACGGCCGCGTCTCAGTTCATCCCCGCTGAGACGTCTGCCCTGAAAGTCTGGCACTAATTATTTAATTAACAAGACGAACGGGGCTTCAGTACATCTGCTCACTCGTGTTGCACAGAACATGGGGTAACCTTGAGCTCCAGGCAGGCTTCAGCACACTGTCTTTTAGTATATGAAGAGGGAACAAACACACTGTTTAGTTTAGAATTTATTGATCTTATGTGAGTGAAAATAACAAATGTTATTAAATAATCATGTTCTCATACTTTATTCTTCTGAATATTACTATATAGTGGCCTTCCTACTAAACAGTTCTACATGGCAAAAAGATAGACATTTTGTGTGTTTCCTGTGCTCCCAAAGTTCTCAAACATCCTTGAAATGACACACACACACACACACACACACACACACATATATATATATATATATATATATATATATATTTGTGTGTGTGTGTGTGTGTTTATTTAATTGTGAGAGTTCCTGTTAAAAGTAAGTAACAACAGGCAATAAGAAAGAAGAAGAAAATAGAGATGTCAAGTGTATATTTACTGTTAAAGACACACACACACTATATATATATATATATATATATATATATATATATATATATATATATATATATATATATAGAGAGAGAGAGAGAGAGAGAGAGAGAGAGAGAGAGAGAGAGAGAGAGAAGAGAGAGAGAGAGGTTTAGGGACAGGGTCAGGTGACTCCAGAGAGCTAAGGAGTTCTATCTATCTATCTATCTATCTATCTATCTATCTATCTATCTATCTATCTATCTATCTATCTATCAACAATAAATAAATAAGAAGAAGAATCTGCTTGCCCATTTTCTTCGCTTACAGAAGGGACAAAATGTTCCTATTATGTGTTGTGACATTATATCCTGTTTAATATTTATGACACACTTATTTATATTCATTACATGCTTTGTTAATATTCACTGTTCATTAAAACATCAAGTATTTTAGACCTGGTGGTTCAGTGTCAGGATCCCATGCTCTCACTGCCTTGGACTGGGTTAGATAGTTAGCCATCAGGTTCAACAGGGTGATGTAGTAGCTCAGTGGTTAAGGTGTTGGACTACTAATCAGAAGGTCATGACTTTGAATCTCAAAGCCACCATTCTGCCACCCCTGGGCCCCAGAGCAAGGCCCTTAACTCTCAAATGCTCAGCTATATGAGATAAACCTTAGTCTCTCTGGATAAGGGCGTCTGCCAAATGCTAGGAATGTAAATGTTTCTGGATAAAATGGGAGGCATCTTACGTAAAAACCAAATTCAAAGTGTGGTGACAGGGAGCAGTCAAATGGTCTGGAGTTTAAGAATGAAAGAAAGAAAGACTGAGTGAAAGAAAAAGAATGTTTCCTAATGTTTCACCAGGACCGCCCCACAATCACATGATCTTAGCTCTGCCCCTATAAGTAAGCTAAGACAATGAGTTGCTTAACTAGAAGCCCAGCAGGAGTTTTAGCAAATCAATAAGTGATCATGTTGTAGTTGTGCTGAACTAAAGCGTTGATTCCAACTGTGTTTTGATGATAAATGTGCAGATGGAGAGAGTGTTGTAGCTCTGATGGATGACTCCGGTGCAGTTCTGACGCTCTGTCTCTGCTCTGATATGGAAATGAAAACAGCTGTCGCTTTACGTTTTTCTCCTTCAACGCTAATTAATCACGCCGAAGCAGCAGCAGCGCTCCTCAACTCCACTTTCTCTCACTTTATCCTGGACGCTCTGAGCGTGTGCAGCGTTTCAGAGTCAGACCTGTATTAATCCGAGTGTGTCGGGACGACAGTTGAGTCAGTACGATGGATGAGATCGGACATGTTCGCAGGTGGTGATCGTTAGGACTGACGCAGAGATACGGCTTCAGTGATATGGTTCATCTATGCTTTAGTGAAGGATAAGTGACACTTTTAAAAAAAGGGAACTGCTTGGGAGGGGGGACGTGGCTTAATAGTTAAGGCGTTGAACTACAGATTGGAAGGTCATGAGTTCAAATCCCAGGTCCACCAAGCTGCCACTGCAGGGCCCCTGTGCAAGACTCTTAACCCTCAATTGCTCAGTTGTATAAATAGAAATAAATTGTAAGTCACTCTGGATAAGGGTGTCTGCTAAATTACAGAAATAGAAATGCTGGATAAGAAAGCGCTCTCTCTCTCTCACACACTCACAACTGCAAAACTATTTTAAAAAATCAGCTTTTAGTTTATTACATTTCACTAGAACAAACAGAACTAAAGGAAACAAAAAAGAAAAAACAAATAGGAAAATTGTCGTAGAAACCTATCCTGTATGGCCAAAGGTTTGTGGACACTTGACCCTCATACTTATTTGTGGATCTTCCTTTAACTGTCAATAAAGTTGGAAGTACACAATTGTCTAGATTGTCTTTGTACATTTCTCATGCAATATAATTTCCCTTCACTGGAGCTGATTACATTATGACAACTCTCCCGTGTACAAAGTTAGCTCCATGAAAACATGCACACAGGCCTGAACTCAACACACTGAACACCTTTGGGGTAAATTGAAGCCCAGAATAAGCCCCAGACCTCCTCAACCATCATCAGTGTCTGATCCTGCTAATGCTCTTATGACTGAATACACACAAGTCCCAGAGCCTCGCTTCAAAATCTAGTGGAAAACCTTCCCAGAAGAGTGGAGGAGTCTGTTATAGAAACAACTCTACATTAATGCCCGTAGGATTTGAATGGAAACATATGGTATTGATAGGCAGGTGTCCTGTGTGTAATATAGAAGAAGGAAGATAAGAAAGAAAATAGCGAAAGAACACTGAATGAGCAAAAGAAAAAGAACTCAAACAACTGAGAAAATAAAGGAAAATAGTAACAAAAGAAATCTAAAAAAAAAAAGAAAATTGCTATTTCACTGTTTATTTTAATTATTAACTTATTTTTTAAGGATCTTTGAATTATTTTATTTATGTGTATTAGTGTCACAGTAAAAAAACAGCCTAAATCTGATAGCTAGGTTTTACCACACATACAATAATGCAGCCAACCTGTGTGTTTGTGTGTGTGTGTGTGTGTGTGTGTGATGATTTGTTGATGTGTTCAGAAGCAACTTTGGATCTAAAATAATGCAAATATTATGAAAATGTTTGTCACAGTGTTTATTCATTAGTAGTCATTAGTGGTCTGTTATTTGCTGCATGACATCATTTACATCATCTGTTTCTAATTAGGCAATATGAATGACTAATGATGAATAAAATACCACTAATGTCTGCTAATGACAAGATGAACATATTCTAGTGAAACACATGTAGGTCTGTTATACAGAGTAAGCTGGGAAATGAAACAGGAAGTGCTCTATTTATAACAAACCCAAACACCACAAACAGGCCTTTTGGTTTCATGAATATTAATGGATAATTAATTATTAACCACCTTATTAATATTCATAATCTGTATGTTAAATGTCTATATGCAATGTGCATCAGGAAATTAATCTCTACTACATTAAAACAGCAGAAAGAAAGAAAGAAAGAAAGAAAGAAAGAAAGAAAGAAAGAAAGAAAGAAAGAAAGAAAATAAAGAAAGAGCAAATGAGAGAAAAACACCAGATTGAAAGAGGAAAGTTAAACTTTAGGATTATTTAAACTTGTAAATAAAATAAATTTAGTTTGAGTGTGTTTAGGCCTGAAGGAGTCGCCTTGTCCAGAGTAGATTTAAAGATTTGGTGTTAATGCTTTTTTAAGCTGCAGGACTGGAGAGTAAACCCTGAGGTATGTTACAGAGAATGAGAGAGAGTGGAGGAAGACGTCTGTGCAGATCCTGACCATGACATGTCTTGTGTTTAGTGTGATTCAGATTTATCTCAGCGTCTGAGAGTGATAAGCTCACTGAGAGTGTTCAGGGAGGATTTCTCTACATGCTGCCAAACACACACCATTCATTTTCATTCCTGAGCACTTGTCTCGCTTTGTCTCCATCTGCCTCGGCTTGGCTCTGTCCTCTGCAGACACTGAGTCACATCCCAGCACATTACACACTACACACTAAATACTACACATTACACGCTTCATACTACACATTAAATACTACATATTACACACTTCATACTACACACTAAATACTACACTTTACACATTTCATACTACACACTAAATACTACATAGTAAATACTGGACATTATATAATAAATGTTACACATTACACGATTCATACTACACAC
This sequence comes from Tachysurus vachellii, assembly GCF_030014155.1. NCBI lineage: Eukaryota > Metazoa > Chordata > Actinopteri > Siluriformes > Bagridae > Tachysurus > Tachysurus vachellii. The sequence continues at coordinate 32,652,414 of NC_083460.1, forward strand.
TAAATACTACATATTACACACTTCATGCTACACACTTAATACTACTCTTTACACACTTCATACTACACACTAAATACTACATATTACACACTGCATAATACACACTAAATACTACACTTTACACACTTCATGCTGCACACTAAATACTTGACATTACATAATAAATGTTACAAATTACAAGCTTCAGACTACACACTAAATAATGGACACTACATAATAAATGTTACACATTACACGCTTCATACTACACTATAAATAGTACATATTACACACTAAATACTACACACTAAATAGTACATATTACACACTTCATACTACACACTAAATAATGGACACTACATAATAAATGTTACGCATTATACGTTTCATACTACACACTAAATAATGGACACTACATAATAAATGTTACGCATTATACGTTTCATACTACACACTAAATAATGGACACTACATAATAAATGTTACGCATTATACGTTTCATACTACACACTAAATAATGGACACTACATAATAAATGTTACGCATTATACGTTTCATACTACACACTAAATAATGGACACTACATAATAAATGTTACGCATTATACGTTTCATACTACACACTAAATACTGGACACTACATAATAAATGTTACGCATTATACGTTTCATACTACACACTAAATAATGGACACTACATAATAAATGTTACGCATTATACGTTTCATACTACACACTAAATACTGGACACTACATAATAAATACTATGCTTTACAAACTTCATACTACACACTAAATACTACATAGTAAATACTGGACACTAGATAATAAATACTACGCATTACACACTTCATACTACATATTACACACTTCATACTACAAACTTAATACTGGACACTACATAATAAATACTACGCTTCCCACACTTCATACTACACACTAAATACTACATAGTAAATACTGGACACTACATAATAAATACTACAAATTACACACTTCATACTACATACTAAATACTGCACATTACACACTACATAATAAATACTGCACATTACACACCACAGAATAAATACTGGACACTACATAATAAATACTGCACATTGGGGGAAGTCATGGCCTAATGGTTAGAGAGTTTGACTCCTAACCCTAAGGTTGTGGGTTCGAGTCTCGGCCACGACTGAGGTGCCTTTGAGCAAGGCATCGTAACTGCCCTATGTAAGAATCCTCTATATGTTAAACATTACACACACCTTGATAGGTCTGTAGCACTACATGCTTTAAAGATAAAATAAAGGCATGTTAAGCAGCTGGAAGTTCTGATGAATAAAAATATGAAAGCTTTGTGTTAAGTGCACTTCAGACTTCTTCACAATTACTGTCTCACTACTGTCATTAAAACAACAAGTAAAACTGTTCACAAACAACAAGTAAAACTGTATAACATTAAACCATAATATAACATACATAAGATTACATTTATAAAGAAAGAAAGAAAGAAAGAAAGAAAGAAAGAAAGAAAGAAAGAAAGAAAGAAACTGTGAGTTTAAATATTGTGTATAAAGCTGTAACTGATTTCACAGTGTATATTTATTTTCAGTGATTTTGGACATGAATTTAAAATCAATATTTTCAGGATTTCTGCTTTCTCCTCATGTAGTTAACCTTCCAGTTTAATTCACTTTAATCCCTTGAGATGTGCTTTCATGACACTCATTGCTGCTGTTGTGCAGGGTTACAATACCTGAGGACTGATGCCTAGCTGTGACTGCATGTTGATTCCAGAAGCAGGCGGAAACTTGGTTTGGAATTAGCTCGGCTCCAGGTAACTTAAAATTCCATCAGTGGTATTACCAATGCTAATCCTGGAGCATGCTACACCTTCACAACTAATAACTTATTACAACTTATTACAATTTCTATGTTAACACAAAAAACACAGCCCTAATACACTATAATAATAATACATAAAGAATGTTTATTTTTTTATTATCATTTACAACTTTTATATCATGGTCTTCCGTAGCACCTTTCTAACACGTAATGCTTTACACCAAAGAGTAAAAAAAAAGCATGAGAGATGACAACTGGTGGCCAGGGAGTTTTTCTTGTTTTCTGATGTAAATCAGCAGCTGAAAAGAAAAGAAACTGAAAAAGAGGCATACACTGATAAGCTGATTAATGGATCCATTAGCTCTGTTTACACACACACATACTGTACACACACACACACACACATACAGGAAATAAAAAACATCCTTAAAATGGTTACCACTATACCTTATCTACATGAAGAATGTTTGTAATGTCACAGATGAAAAGACACAACAAAGTCCAACAACCCATAACCTTAACACATGACCAACAATACAAACACATTAGCCACAAACTGGATGCACAACCGATAAACTGACTGTATTACCCACAACACGTGACCCATAACCCAAACTACTTGACCCACAACCCAGACATCTCTAGCACCCCCAAGACATGACTAACAACAAAGCACACAACAAGCAAACCAAGTACATTACCAAACACATAAATAAACGACACAATCAATAACCCGAACGCACTATCCCACTACCTGAACATGCAATCAACAAATTCTAAAAATTATCCACACACTGAATACACCACCAGTTAAACTTACACATGACCAGCAAACAAATAAGCAACTACCCATAGATGACCAGCAAACCAAACACACAACCAGCAACCTAAAATAGTAACCAACAAACAAAACATATGACCAGCATCCCAAACACACTACCAGCAACCCAAACACACAACCAGCAACCTAAATGAGTAACCAACAACCCAAACATTTGACCAGCATCCCAAACACACTACCAGCAACCCAAACACACAACCAGCAACCTAAAGGGGTAATCAACAAACAAAACATATGACCAGCATCCCAAACACACTACCAGCAACCCAAACACACAACCAGTAACCTAAAGCGGTAACCAACAACTCAAACACGCTACCAGCAATCCGAACACACAATCAGAAACCTAAATGGCTAACCAGCAATCCAACACACTACAGAGACCTGAAGAGATTACCAGCAAAACGTACACACCACCAGCTATCCAAACAGATGACCAGCAACCCAAACACACCACCGGCTACCCGGACAGAAAACCTGCTCCCTAAACAAGTGAGCAACCAACTCTACAAAGAGCAAGTTACCCGTATTTAGGATTGTGTTTACACAAAAACACACACACACACACACACACACGCACACACAGAAACTACAGCAGTCATTCATTATTTTGTTGAAATTCTTTCTCCTTTCTTTCCTTGTCCTTCTTCCTACTTTTTTTCTTTTTCTCTGTCATGTTAAAACAATAATCTCAGAGATAAGAAAAGCTCAAGAAAGACAAGTGTTTCCTGTGTTTTCATACACTGAATCCCTACTGTCATAAAACACACAACTCCATCATGCTGAACTGATGCACAGCTGACAGCCTCTCTGACTAAGATAAATAAATAACCCAAACTGACAAAAACATCAGAACACTAAGCCTCAGAGTGCAGGTGACAGCAGCGTCAGGGTTAATAATGTTCTTAATGTTTAATAAAACAATAGAATAAAAATTCTTGAAACACATTGAGAGAGAGAGAGAGAGAGAGAGAGAGAGAGAGAGACAGAGACAAAGTCAGCAGGCTGAATCTCACTCATGCAATAATCCAGGAAGAGGAAACTGGACGCTAAAATGGACGAGAAGAGAAAGAGAGACAAAGAGAGGGTCAGAGAGACACAAAAAGAAAGACAGGTAGTGATACAGATAGACAGAATGAGATGGGTAGTGAAGTAGAAACTGTATTAGATGTTGTTGTAGAGCCTGAAGCTGTACATGTCCCTAGAGACGGTTCTTCACTTCTAAATCTGACATACAGCTGAGACTGAGAGACAGACAAACAGACACACAGAGAGTGAGACAGAAAAACAGACAGTCAGACAGACAGGGAAATGGCAGACAAAGAGAGAGAGGCAGATCAAGACAGAGAGACAGACAGGTAAATCGAGAGATGGAGACTGAGAGAGGCAGACAGTTAACGAGAGAGTGAGACAGGGAGTAAAGTAGTAGTAGAGCCTGAAGCCTGTACAAGTCCCAAAAGATGCTTCTTCATTTCTAAATCTGACACACAGCTGAGATTAAGACAGACATGTATAGAGAGAGTGAGACAGAAGAAGGAATCATGGTGGAGGATTTAAACACATAAGCAATTAGTTTGTGTGAGGGAAAGACTGAGGAGAGACTATTTTTACAAATTAAGCCATTATATAATGCTAGCTGGCTAATTGTTTACAGAGGAGCTGTCACTGCAGTAAATAATAATCAGCTAATTAAATAGCTTAAAGTTAGTTTTAAGATTATTTCAATAACAGGCTAGTTTCTGTGCTTTGTCTGAAAAAAAAGGCAGTTTAGGGGCGGCACATCAGTGTCAAGAAATAGGGAGGGAATTGTAACTGCATGCTATCAAGGTGTACTTAAGGAAGTAGGTAAAATGTACTAGCTATATGGGTAATGTGTTTTTAGCAGTTAGCAAGTTGTGAGTGAAATCTTTGTTTTTAGCAGTTAACAGGCTATGTGTGTTATATTGAGCTGTATATCTGTAGCAGTGTTAATTGCTATTTATTCATTCATCTTGTGTTTGTTGTTTTAGCGTTTTATCTCACAGTAAACAGGCGATTTGATTTTTATGCTCATCGCACCATGCGCTGTTTAGAGCCTCATTATTTAAGAAGAAGAAGAAGACCGCTGCTGAAACAAGACAGTTTTAATCCTCTTCTTTAATTAGCACCAGTGTCTCTCCTGCAGTGAAACTCTTAATTAACTCTCAGAGCATTAATTAGCGCTGTACAGAGACAGGCACGAAAATGAGTCGTTAATAAGAGAAGGAGAAAATGGTGCAATGGTCACATTTGGTGACTGATGGATAAATACTGGTTATAGAAACACTTTAAAGATGCAAAGAATAAAGTAGATGGAACATAAAAATAATATATTTCCTAAAAGCCTTTTTTTTGTTAATAATTAGAAAATATAAAATAGATTTTATATTTAATGTAAAATGTTGAAATAAGGGGGGCACGGGTGACATAGTGGTTAGCACGTTCGCCTCACACCTCCAGGGTCGGGGTTCGATTCCCGCCTCCACCTTGTGTGTGTGGAGTTTGCATGTTCTCCCCGTGCCTCGGGGGTTTCCTCCGGGTACTCCGGTTTCCTCCCCACGGTCCAAAGACATGCATGGTAGTTTGATTGGCATCTCTGGAAAATTGTCCATAGTGTGTGATTGTGTGAGTGAATGAGAGTGTGTGTGTGTGCCCTGCGATGGGTTGGCACTCCGTCCAGGGTGTATCCTGCCTTGATGCCTGATGACGCCTGAGATAGGCACAGGCTCCCCGTGACCCGAGGTAGTTCGGATAAGCGGTAGAAAATGAATGAATGAATGAATGAATGTTGAAATAAAAGAACAAAAATATAAAGAGAGCCAAGGAAAAGAGTGAAACTAAAAGTGAACAGAGAAAACAGAAAAGGAAAAAATAAAGAATAAGGAAGGAAAAGGAAAAAAGAAAGAGATGAGGGGACAAATGAAAAAGACAAGAAAAGGGACAAGAAAAGAAAAAAAGAAATATTAAGGAAGAGGTTGGTAATTAAAGAGAACAGAAAAGACATGGGCAGAATAAAAACTACTAACCTACTGTTATCATCCATTCAAAATCAAACTTATATTTTATGTCTTCATTTTTTTATTTATATTTCCCTTTGTATTCAAATTCACTATTTTGCTTTTTCTTCTGCTCTATTTCTGTTCTCCTTCTCAAGGTTTCTTTATTTCTTTAGAGACAGAAAAAGAGAGAGACATAGAGAGAGAGAAAGCAAAAGTAAAAAAATGTTCTTTAAAAAACTTAAAGAATTAAAATTTGAATTGTGTTGAGAGAGAGAGAGAGAGAGAGAGAGAGAGAGAGTTAGGTTTAACTCTAACATCTCTGTATTATAAACTTTGTATGAAATACAAATATTCACACTATTAGTAAAGAATAAACAGACAGTGAAAGAGAGAGAGAGACAGACAGAGTCTGAGAGAAAGGGTGAGACAGAAAGGGTTGGGATCAAAGTGAGAGATAAAGGAAGCGAGGGAGTGAAGAACAGAGAATGAAAGAACAGAAGCTCCATCTCTGTCCATCCTCCGCGTCCTCGCTGTGTGCTCGGTTCGTTTTGTCCTTTCGTTATTTCCCCTCTGTTTCTGTGCACCGACTCACTGAGAGAGAAATGATAAAAGAACAGATGAAAGAGAGATGCAGAAACGCCCAGCTCATTACCCAGAATGCACTGAGCATGTGGAGAAATGTAGTGTCTGATCTCTCCGGGTGCAGCACATAACGAGCTCTGAGAAATAAAATTACAGGAAAAGAAAGAAAGTTTATGGTGGGTTCTGCTAAACAACATCAAATTCAAACATGTGAGTTCAGATCTAGTTCTGGACTCTGATTGGTAAGAACTTGTTAATGAATTTTCAAGAACGGCAGCTCCGACAGTAGTGCAGCTACAAATCACAAATTTATATTACTGCACTTTTGTTTTTGATGTGTTCACGTGTGTTAGCCCCGAACTTTCCTTAATCCGGCCCTGCCTCTACACACCTGTTCCTTGTGTTTCAATAATTGCCTTCCCTATTTATACCAGTTGTCTTGTGTGTGTTTTTGTCTTTGGTTTGCTCCTGTTTCTGTGGTCCTGTGTTTTGTGTTTCCCGGTTTCCTTGTGTTTTTGAAGATGTTATTGTTTCTATAGAAACTGCTTATTCATTATATTGTATGGTGGACACTCCACATAAACAGATTTAATAAAAACCATTGCTCTATTGAAGAGGGGATCCCTGATGTTCCAGTGGGAGGATCCTGTGCTCACACAGCCATGCCCTGGGCTTAATTCCCAGGCAGGGATCTAACCCATCCACTTAGGGATTAACTCCCAATACTAGTCCCAAGCATGGATAAAATGGGAGGGTTGCATTAGGAAGGGCATCCAGTGTAAAACCTGTGAGAAAAAATTAAACCGAACAGGGATCAGCCGAAGGAGAACAACAACCAGCATTTCTGTATTAGCATCACTGAAAGGAATCTCTAATGTCAGTGCATTATTTTTCGGCAGGTTCTCTGTAACTTCAAATCACGTTTTCTTGCCTTATCACAAAAAAAGGAACTACTCTCATAGTTATTTTAACAGAAGTAAGAAAGGAAGTAGCTTGTTTCACTGACATTGTATTACATTAAACGATTCAGAACTAATAACACCTCATGGCACAATATTTTATTTCTTACCTACAGCCAAATTGCCCGAGGAGGGCCTGAGGGCGTGACCTACGGGGCATGACCTGCGGGGCGTGACCTGGAGCTGTGGCCTGTGGAGCGTGACCTGCGGCCTGTGGAGCTTGACCAGGGGGCGTGACCTGGGGGCGTGACCAGGGGGCGTGGCCTCAAGTTGTGGCTTATTACTGTCAAGAATGCTTACTCTGGAATGTTACATATCCATGAACACGATATTAATGCATTGATTATTGTGTTAAATCACATCATTGTGTTGTATCAGTATTAATGTGATGCCTCTTTTTAAGATTTCCAGTTTCGGTGATGTGGGAAAAGAATTCATGTCACTGAAATTCCATTCATGCTGTTCAGTGGCCCCAGGTTTCTGATCCACTGAGTGATGGACAGATTTCTGTTCAGAGCTGACGGAGAGAAAGAGCTTAGAAAGAGTGAGTGATGATCAGTGACTCTAAAGACAGAGATGATGGATGAAAGGTGAGTGCAGAGTGAGACAAAAAGAGAGAGGGAGAGGGAGAGAGAGGGAGAGAGAGAGAGAGAGAGAGAGAGAGAGAGAGAGAGAGAGAGAGAGGAATGTATCCGATAGAAGGCCAAGTGAGAGATTGATTGATCAGTTGACAGCTGATACACACACACACATATACACAGACATACAGAGATGCACACACTTTAAGAAGTACACACATACAGATAAACAGAGATTAAGAAACACACACACTTAGAAACAGACACATTTAAAGATGCACACACTTTATGAAGTATATACATACAGACAAACACAGATTAAGAAACACACATACACACACAGATATGCACACATTAAGAAATGTACACACAGCTGTAATAAATATCACTGAGCCTCACTGCAGCTCCTTTAATGTCATTCCTAATCGCATGATCTCAGAAGAGCCAGCAACATCACTGTGATCAAAAGCCGCTACAGACAGCAGGAACACACACTCTCACACACACACACACAAACTCGCATACACATCCGTTTGCAATGTGCTGCATTGCTATTTTTAGAACAAAGTTTACAGGAAAAACAAAGGAAGAAAAAGAAAAAAGAAGAAGAAAAAGAAGCACACTGCAGTGGAGAGTATCCATCTGTTCATAACTGCAGGGCTGAAAACACACACATACACACACTCACACACAAAGTGCTGCAGTTTTTTGCCATATTCATATGGGATTAGTTTTCCATGAAGAGGTGTGTAATATAATTATTCTCCCATAATCTCTGGTCTGGGATTTTATTTTAAATCTGTCTAGCCAGAGCTCCCACATAAGATTATATATTTACATTAATTTGTTTATTATATGATCATTGTCCACTTTATAAGGAACACATTTTCACCTACTCATTTATATTCATTTATCCATATAGCCGATTATGTGTCAGCAGCACAATGCATAAAATCATACAGATACAGGTCAAGAGCTTCAGTCAATGTGCACATCAAACATCAGAATGAAGAAAAAGTGTGATTCTACAATTGTGGTGTGGTTGTTGCTACCAGACAGTCTGGTTTGAGTGCTGCTAATCTCCTGGACATTTCATACAAAACAGTATATACAGTTAAATGGCTTTTCTTTATATATTAAAACCTATGTAATCAATTAAGGGAGGCACGGTGGCTTAGTGGTTAGCACGTTTGCCTCACACCTCCAGGGTTGGGGGTCCAAATCCCCGGCTCTGCCTTGTGTGTGTGGAGTTTGCATGTTCCCCACGTGCATCGGGGTTTCCTCCGGGTACTCCAGTTTCCTCCCTCAGTCCAAAGACATGCATGATAGGTTGATTGGCATCTCTGGAAAATTGTCCGTAGTGTGTGATTGCGTGAGTGAATGAGAGTGTGTGTGTGCCCTGCGATGGGTTGGCACTCCGTCCAGGGTGTATCCTGCCTTGATGCCCGATGACGCCTGAGATAGGCACAGGCTCCCCGTGACCTGAGGTAGTTCGGATAAGCGGTAGAAAATGAGTGAGTGAGTGAGAGTAATCAATTAGTATTTTTTTGTTGCACATTCCACTTTTTTTATACAGTATAGCTTGTATAAGTACTAATTACAGCCTCATGTAGAATTCAGTTACACATTCAATATAGGATTTCTCTAAAAGTTGCAACTGAATGTGAGAATATTGTATAAAAAAGGTCCAGAGAAATTCATCAGCTCTGTAGGTAAAAAAATATTTTTGAAACTAATGGATGGAAAGAAAGCGATGTTATAAAATTAGGAAAAATCTTCTTGCCAGCAGTCATGGGTGAATTCCTGATCATCTGCAGTTTAAGGTTTCTCTATTTATGCCAAAGTGCTTCTCAATCCCGATGCTGTAATTCATTAACACGGGGCAAATGCATGGATGTTAAGTCCAAATTACCTTCGATTGCCTTCTGCAGCACTCAGGATGAAAAAGTGTTTATTTCTGCTTTATGCACTTCGGCATTCTACTGATGTGACGTGTAACGAGAGAAGATAATTGCATTGAATAGCACAAGCAGGATGAAACGTCAAACTCATTGCTCTTTCCTAATCAACATCTTCATGAAAAATGTTTACAAAAACAGATGGTGACCCGAGTGAAGAGGACAGCAAAAGCACTTCAGAAAATTACAGGAATAAGATATGCATTAAACCAAATATTATATAATATAAAATCTTTACACAACAAATTTAGGGATGCATTGATGCCAATACTGAATAAAACCAATTATATTGTGCTTGTTTAATCCTAAAGAAAATGTATAATTCCAATATCTGATATAAACAAGTATCACAAGTAATCTGATATATCATTTTAAAGATAAAACTCAGCATGAGGAGTTCATCACTAGGTGAGAAAAAAGGTCTATGAGTGAAAATAACAGCTGGTTCCCAGTATGTTTTGTTGGTGATCAGGATAATTTCTGAAAGGGTGCTAATACTTTGGGACTACAATCATATAATGAGGTACAGATGTGATTAAATGTTTGATAGATATGATTTGAAAATACTGCTGCAGAGTAACTGCATCTCTGCATTGCGCAAACCTGTGCAGTTAGAGATGGGTGTGAACACACACCCATACACACACACACACACAAACAAAGCTGCTGTTCATTTTCATTCTAATTGGTTTTATTGATCTGCTCCTGAATTCGAACTCCAAATGTCAAAGAAACATCCAAGTGTAAACTATTATCACTGTTCATTAACAGTCTCACCTCCCATTCACGCCCATGTGCATAAAGCCCTGCCTTATATCCCATGTACCGCATGTATACAAACCCACCTTGCATTTAAACTCCCATTTAAAAAGCCCTGCCTTACATCTACACATACATGCATAAAGCCCCGCCTTCCATCCAAACTTATGTTAACTAAGCCCCGCCTTCCATCCAAACTTATGTTAACTAAGCCCCACCTTCTGTCCACACTCATGTACACTAAGCCACGCCTTCTGTTCACACTCATGTATAGAGAGCCCCGCCTTCTGGCCACACTCATGTATAGAAAGCCCCGCCTTCTGTCCACACTCATGTATAGAAAGCCCCGCCTTCTGTCCACACTCATGTACACTTAGCCCCACCTTCTGTTTACACTTATGTATAGAGAACCCCACCTTCTGTCCACACTCATGTACACTAAACCCCGCCTTCTGTCCACACTCATGTATAGAAAGCCCCACCTTCTGTCCACACTCATGTATAGAGAGCCCTGCCTTCTGTCCACACTCATGTATAGAGAGCCCTGCCTTCTGTCCACACTCAGGTATAGAGAGCCATGCCTTCTGTCCACACTCATGTATAGAGAGCCCCGCCTTCTGTCCGCATGTACATTTATCCCCACCTTCTGTTTACACTCATGTATAGAGAACCCCGTCTTCTGTCCATACTCATGTACACAAAGCCCCGCCTTCTGTCAACACTCATGTATAGAGAGCCCCGCCTTCTGTCCACACTCATGTATAGAGAACTCTGCCTTCTGTCCATACTCATGTACACAAAGCCCCGCCTTCTGTCTACACTCATGTATAGAGAGCCCCGCCTTCTGTCCACACTCATGTATAGAGAGCCACGCCTTCTGTTCACACTCAGGTATAGAGAGCCCTGCCTTCTGTCCACACTCATGTATAGAAAGCCCCACCTTCTGTCCACACTCATGTATAGAGAGCCCTGCCTTCTGTCCACACTCATGTATAGAAAGCCCCACCTTCTGTCCACACTCATGTATAGAAAGCCCCACCTTCTGTCCACACTCATGTATAGAGAGCCCTGCCTTCTGTCCACACTCATGTATAGAGAGCCCCGCCTTCTGTCCACACTCATGTATAGAAAGCCCCGCCTTCTGTCCGCATGTACATTCATCCCCACCTTCTGTTTACACTCATGTATAGAGAACCCCGTCTTCTGTCCATACTCATGTACACAAAGCCCCGCCTTCTGTCAACACTCATGTATAGAGAGCCCCGCCTTCTGTCCACACTCATGTATAGAGAACTCCGCCTTCTGTCCACACTCTTGTACACTAAACCCTCCTTCTGTCCACACTCATGTTCTCTAAGCCCCGCCTTCCGTCCACACTCATGTACACTAAGCACCACCTTCTGTCCACACTCATGTATAGAGAGCCGCGCCTTCTGTCCACACTCATGTATAGAGAGCCCTGCCTTCTGTCCACACTCATGTATAGAGAGCCCCACCTTCTGTCCACACTCATGTATAGAGAGCCCCGCCTTCTGTCCACACTCATGTATAGAGAGCCCCACCTTCTGTCCACACTCATGTATAGAGAGCCCTGCCTTCTGTCCACACTCATGTATAGAGAGCCCCACCTTCTGTCCACACTCATGTATAGAGAGCCCCGCCTTCTGTCCACACTCATGTATAGAAAGCCCCGCCTTCTGTCCACACTCATGTATAGAAAGCCCCACCTTCTGTCCACACTCATGTATAGAGAGCCCTGCCTTCTGTCCACACTCATGTATAGAGAGCCCCGCCTTCTGTCCACACTCATGTATAGAAAGCCCCGCCTTCTGTCCACACTCATGTATAGAAAGCCCCGCCTTCTGTCCGCATGTACATTTATCCCCACCTTCTGTTTACACTCATGTATAGAGAACCCCGTCTTCTGTCCATACTCATGTACACAAAGCCCCGCCTTCTGTCAACATTCATGTATAGAGAGCCCCGCCTTCTGTCCACACTCATGTATAGAGAACTCCGCCTTCTGTCCACACTCTTGTACACTAAACCCTCCTTCTGTCCACACTCATGTTCTCTAAGCCCCGCCTTCCGTCCACACTCATGTAGACTAAGCACCACCTTCTGTCCACACTCATGCATAGAGAGCCCCGCCTTCTGTCCACAGTCATGTACACTTAGCCCTGCCTCCTGTCCACACTCATGTACACTTAGCCCCGCCTCCTATCCACACTCATGTACACTAAGCCCCGCCTTCTGTCAACACTCATGTATAGAGAGCCCCGCCTTCCATCCACACACAAGTACACAAAGTTCCACCACTCCCCCACCCACATAATATACACAAAGTCCTGCATCTTCTTCAAACACATGTCCATGACGGCCAACCTTCTTCTCATAGCAATATACACTATACTTTAACCACCATCCGCATCCATGCCCATATCTATGAAGCCCCACCTTCACCTGTCCATGCCCATGTCTATAAAGACATGTCTGAATTATCAAGCTGTGTATCTCATAGGGTTTGAAATGTATTTTAAATATTTAGAATTAACATTTTAAATAAACCTATTAGAAACACGGCCTTCTCATACTAAAATGCTAAAATATTAATAACATTATATCTGAAGCTCAGCTTTATGAGATTTTTTTACACATATAAACACTGTTAAGCACAGAGTCTTCACTAAATAGATTAATAAATTTATCTAAATTTATTTATAACAATTTATAATAAATTTAGATACATTTCCAGCCGAATTCTACTTCAGCTAATACTAAAACTGATGTTTGACACTTTGTCTTTTATTCTGATGAAATTTATATTAAACCCAGAAATTATCATAAGATTCAAAATAAATATGCTAACCTAAACAACATGCCAAGTCATCATTTCAGCAAGTGTCACTTTTTAATAAGTGTTACTACTCTATGTGTGTGTGTGTGTGTGTGTGTGTGTGTGTGTGTGCGTTTGTGTGTGTGTGTGTATGTGTGTGTGTGTGTGTGAGAGAGAGAGAGAGAGAGAGAGAGAGAGAGAGAGAGAGAACAGGTGGAACTGGCGAGTCTAGTTTATTCTGGCAAAGCTACATGCAAACAAAATGTCAGATATGAAGTCTTTTGTCTCCCATTCACATTTTATTTTCTTTGTTTGCACTGCTAGTATTCCAATAATGCAGATACATCCGGAATAAAACATTTTCCATGTGAAAATTTTCTCTGACGTCTTACAAACAAAGCTTTATTTGGGGCCTGTCTCACACTACAGGGTTGTGTCCCAAATCAGAGGCATTTGGAAAAATAGACATAACTAATTAAAATAAGAAACAAACACAAATAGCCTGTTAGCAATCTTAATCTTTAATCCTAATCTTAAACAGAGTTTTACTGTCAAACCGTATTTTGGGATAGAAACAACTGTATAGAGTTAAACAGAGTTGGGGACAGAGTCCACTGTATAGAGTTAAACAGAGTTGGGGACAGAGTCCACTGTACAGAGTTAAACAGAGTTTGGGGCAGAAACAACTGTATAGAGTTAAACAGAGTTGGGGACAGAGTCCACTGTATAGAGTTAAACAGAGTTGGGGACAGAGTCCACTGTACAGAGTTAAACAGAGTTGGGGACAGAGTCCACTGTACAGAGTTAAACAGAGTTGGGGACAGAGTCCACTGTACAGAGTTAAACAGAGTTGGGGACAGAGTCCACTGTACAGAGTTAAACAGAGTTGGGGACAGAGTCCACTGTATAGAGTTAAACAGAGTTGGGGACAGAGTCCACTGTACAGAGTTAAACAGAGTTGGGGACAGAGTCCACTGTACAGAGTTAAACAGAGTTGGGGACAGAGTCCACTGTAAAGAGTTAAACAGAGTTGGGGACAGAGTCCACTGTACAAAGTTAAACAGAGTTGGGGACAGAGTCCACTGTACAGAGTTAAACAGAGTTGGGCACAGAGTCCACTGTATAGAGTTAAACAGAGTTGGGGACAGAGTCCACTGTATAGAGTTAAACAGAGTTTGGGGCAGAAACCATTGCATAGACTTAAATAGAGTTTGCGACAGAGCAAACTGTATAAAGTTTAGCACAGTTTGGGACAGAGCCCACTGTATAGAGTTTAGCAGAGTTTGGGACAGAGCCCACTGTATAGAGTTTAGCAGAGTTTGGGACAGAGCCCACTGTATAGAGTTTAGCAGAGTTTGGGACAGAGTCCGCTGTATAGAGTTTAGCAGAGTTTGGGACAGAGTCCACTGTATAGAGTTTAGCAGAGTTTGGGAAGAAACCATTATACAGAGTTTGGGACAGAGTCCACTGTATAGAGTTTAGCAGAGTTTGGGAAGAAACCATTATACAGAGTTTGGGACAGAAACCACTGTACAGAGTTAAACAGCATTTTGAATTGAGTCTGTCTTTTAGAGTTAAACTGAGCTGCTGCAGTTTCGGAAGTGATTATTAAAAATTCCTGCTAATCCAGTTCATGTTCAATACACAGGCGTGTACTTAATTTACTCTATTGTGTGTCATTGTCACACATATGCATGCACACATGATAAAGGTAATCACGACCTCTTAAACATTCACAGGAAACACACTTAGCATGTATTATATGCAGAACAACAGAAAAAATGTGGTGGTGAAAGATGAGTCATGCAGTGAGCACTTACATCAAGTGCACTTCATGACTCACTTAAAGATCATTCCTTAGTAATCCCCTATTTAAACCTGAAACTTATCATTGTAGCCAACCAAGTCAGAGAGAGAGAGAGTGTGTGTGTGTGTGAGAGAGAGAGAGAGAGAGAGAGAGAGAGAGAGAGAGAGAGAGAGAGAGAGATTCTAATTCTTTTGAGAAGCGTGGCTGCCATCATTCAGTCAGATCTCATCTTAGCCAAAAGTTCTTAGGGCCTAATGATAATTCCAATTATCTTCTGATAATTCCAGTAAAGTCCTGAACGCTAGTATTTATTTTTAATGCATTCAATGTTGAAAAAGCATAAACAAACAGAGAAATAATAGAAAAAAACATAATTTCATGTTCCACCAACTAGTTTTTATATTTTTGTATCTTTACATTTGCAGAGATAGTTAACGGGTTGCTACATGAAAAAACTACCAAAATAAATTGGATTTGATTCATTTTCTAAAGCCATTACCTTTTTGAAGCTCAAACCTGAAGTTAAAATGTCAGACCTGGCAACATGGATGCATGGATTTTGTGTAGGAAATTTGTATTTTAACATGGAAGTATGCTATTTCAAGTTGTCACTGAATAATACAGCCAAGGGTTCTTTTTTCTTTCAATATAACAGTAGATGAATCAATCGACACATGAATCTGAATTGATTGATAGCTGTGTAGTTGCTTTGAACTATCTGATATTAACTATCTGTCTGTCTCGCTGTCTGTCTGCCTCTCAATGTGTGCTTATGTTAATTGCAGCAGCCAAAAGACACACACAGATGGCTAATCTGTCTTTTGTTTCTTTTTCTAACACACGCACACACACATACACACACGCACGCACACGCACACACACATGCACTCCTATTTCCCCATAGCATTCAGAAACACACTGTTTATTTCATTCAAACTCCTAATCCTGTTTAACTAATCACTATTTCTCTCTCTCTCTCTCTCTCTCTCTCTCTCTCTCTCTCTCTCTCTCTCTCTCTCTTTCTCTCACTCACTCTCTCTCCCTGTATGCTATTATAGGATCTGAAAGCGTATTTCATTATAATGTGTCTTTAATACTCCTCTGTGCCCTGTGTTATACATGGGCTGTATCCCAAATGCTATTACTGGATAGCAGTGATGAGAACACCGAGTAGTGGCTGAGTATTTGGTTTGGGACAGGGCTGATAGCTCTGCTTCACACTCACATCCTGTTAAACCAGTCCTTCGTGGATTCATGGTTTGGGGCTTTTGTTTCTTTTTTCCTTTTGTTGCAGATATTAAAGCCGCTCTTTCTCTGGCTGTACACTGGAGATTACAGATCTGAATAAACGGATCAGGAACAAAAGCGACAGCATTCAGTCTCAGGAAAAGTCTCACATCCAATGAAAGCACAGACGTTTGGTTCAGAGAAAAAGATTAAGTTATAAACGATTTCATTTAATAGGTTTGTTTCTGGAAACGTCCAAAATTGCTAAAAGTACAGTGTGACCTAAGCGTCTGTCAAATCCACATTTATAATGTTAATAATAAGGCACCAGCCAAACACGCAACCAAGGAGACTGAAAAGCATATTACATAGTAATTAGTGACGGGATGCGTCCCAAACTACTTCAACCAACTACATGCTAATTAAAGTTATATTCATGAATGATTTAGTTATTTTTGGAATGAGTCACTCATATGAAAACATCAGTATCAGTCACTACCGTTTCACGGAGTCGTTTCTTTTATTTATTTGCTTCTACTTATTGATTTGAGGCTCAGCCTTAACATCTAATTATCAGACATAACGTTTATGTAGATTTACATTAGAGGTTTATTTGGCATTATTTTTAAACATCAATAAATTGAGATATATTTGCACTGAATGTACCCCAAGCTTAATTTTGTACTGCTTGTGTCACTGAATTTGAGTGAATTTTTGGTCACAACCAAAATTCTATTGGATGTCCAGAATTAATCTTTTGGTCATGACTCTTATTCTGATTCTATCTCTTCTCTTGTCCAGCTGATCACAATATAAACAAGTGAATCATTTAGCCATGACCGAGATACATTCTTATTTGCAAATCAGTATTTGAATAAGTGATGTTGTTTTGTCATGAGTGAGATTCTGTCTTGTTTAATGAATCAATGTTTGATTCCATATCTAAATCAGTGAATCTTTTGGTCATGACCAAGATTTTTTTTTTTTCAATCAATTAATCAATTAATCGTTTGGTTATGGCTGAGATTCTTTCTCTCTTGTTCAGTGAATCAATGTCAGAATCAGTGAATCGTTCTCTCAGAAATTTTTTATCTTGGATGAGGGAAATCTTGATGTTCTTGATGATCCTATCTTCATTCTTTTCTTTCTCTCGTTTTATAAAGTATTAACATTATTTAAAAAAAATTGAAAGTATTTCAGCGTCCATATTACTCTGTTGCCTAGCAACAGTGTCCCCTCCCTTTCCCTTCCCTTCCTAGCCCTTCCCTTCACTGTGAGATTCAGGCATGTCCTTGAGGTTTTTATGTTTCCGCTCAGGTTAATTATGTACAAATACAATGTTCACATAAAACTCAGTGGACAGAAACACACATGCACACACACAGTTTACAGACAGTGGGGCGTGTCCAGGTATTCGGCCTGTGCTCTTCAAAGGCAGACTTTACCCTTTGAAGTCAGGATTGCAAAAAAAAAAAGAAAAAGAAAAGAAGAAGCCGTTTTGCCTTTTAGTAATTGTTCAGCTCGCTGGTGTTTAACATGCTGCTGAGTGATAGAGTCGAGCAGGACAGATACAAGTCAGTTCACGGTCGACAGGGCCTTCACTGAAATTACAGCTTTACATACAAACCTTTTAGTCACCCTACAAGCACACACACACACACACACACACACACCATAATTCAGGCTGTAAGTTTTAAATAATGAACTGATGGATTCGCATACAAAGTAAAAGCTGGATGACTGAATGACGATTAAACAACCATGTGATTAAAACCTCACATATGTAATCTGTTTTGCATCATTTTGTTATAATTTTGCTTTTGCTTATATTATGTTTGCTATATTTAGTGAAATTGTCTGCTTAATATAACATATAATTAAATGATACGAGGTAGCAATTACAGCATATTATTTTTTATAGCTTATTATAAAGGCTGTTATTACATTTATGAGGTGTGGGACGTAAAATGAACGGACTTTGTGGGTGTGGAAGTGGGCGTGGCCTCGGCAGAAATCAAGTAAAAATACGAGTTTCGTAAAGGAAATAATCTGCTACCCTGTTTTAGAGGGCATTGACGATAATTTGACATTTTTTTCCAAAAATAAACAATTCCAATATAAAATTTGTCTTAACGAACATGAACAAAAAACATTGTGTTTAATTGCCACATTTCTGTACCAGATTAACGTTAACAGATTGTTAAGTTTTAACAAAGTTTAAACAGCATTTGTGTTTTGATATTTCACTTTTTCACTTTGAAATGCCTGAAAGAGTGAGCAAGCGAGTGAGTGAGTGAAAGATGGCAGCTCGCCTTTGGTCCTGTGTTTAATCTCGTTCTTGCTGAGGAAGGAATGCTCTAGTGGTCCGTCGACATCTCATTAACTGCGTGTCGATATTTATCAGTCTTAATCAGAGCTGTGACAGCACACGCTGATTATTTTCAGGCTGAGAAAGCAAATCACGGTGTCGTCGTCCTCCTCTCTGTCCTTGGTGGAGATTAAAAACCTGCCTAGAGCAGATGCCATCGAGACGAGTGTCGAATCACGCTAAGGAGAAACTTGGGAGAGATCAGTGGAAGCTGAAGTACAGGTGCTGTAACTGGATAAATTCCCTTTACTCAGCTCTTTATTTAAATTAATTTTATTTTATTCTCCTAAATTTTTATATTTATTTCCGGAGTTTTTTTAAATATTATGTTTTTGATCTTATAACCTTTATCTCTTCATATTTCACTTGTCTTATCTTACCTTATAATGTTTATCTTATTCATATTATTTTTATCTCTTTTATTTTACTGTAATTATTAAGCACCAGCACAACAAAACAAGTTCTTTGTACATGTAAACCCAAGATACTTGGCAGTAAAGGTGATTCTGCTCAGGCAGGATTTATTTTTCAGAGTGATCAAACAGTTTTGTACTAAATCTCTTGCATACAGGGGAGGAGATTCTAGCAGCATCTTTTACTACATGTTATATATGAAAGTGAAGCTTTACACTAAACCTTAGACGAATGCTCAATATTATTCATTATATCAGTACATTTTTTCCCCCTCTTCTAACATGCTTCCAGTTAACTCAGTATGAACAAAATGATTTAACCCGGTCATGCACAGACATGGATGCAAATGTATGGTTTTATTTTAATTTTACAGAGCAAATATACCTGGAGGGCAAATCCACAATCAAGGTCAGAATAATGAACAAAGGTAAGAGGATCTGCACGAGAACAACGTATGCAAAAAAGAATCAGAAAGCATGAGTTCATACAGTATAACCTAATGAGATCATAATCCTGAGAATGTGTTCAAACCAACCGCAGGCTTAGTCTCATCACGACAAGAATTACAGAAATGAAAGTTATTTATGGATTCTTTAAAGGGTGCATGTTGTTAGTACTCTGTGATCATGGAGTCGTGGAGTGCATCAGATCATGTGACTGAGTTGAAGTTAAAGTTAAATCCCAGTAACACTGAGCTGCTGTACATCATTCTCCATGTCCAGTGATCTCTCCAGACATCCTTCACATCTCTCCATCCGTCACTGCACACAGCGTCGGTGTACTGCTGTCTCTCCTCACATCACTAAGCTGACTCACTCATGCAGGTTTCTCCTCTCCCACATCAGGAGGATGTTTCTCTCCACAAGATTCCATGTGGGTTCTTCTTCATTTCCTTTTCATCTTCACATTGTACTACTACAGCTTCATCCTGTGAGAGTTACCTCTGCACTTCATCCAAGTTCTGCAACTGATCCACAATGTCCAAAGTGTTCTATCTATCTATCTATCTATCTATCTATCTATCTATCTATCTATCTATCTATCTATCTATCTATCTATCTATCTATCGGTTTTTCATCATGTACAATATGTCCATATATAACCTGTCTGTCCTCCAGCAGTGCTTGTCATATTTACCTACATACCTTTAATATATTTAACATAAAGTCTGTTTGCATTACCATAATCTGTAATTATGTAAATGAGGTAAATAAAGATCTGCAGGAAGAGAGCGGATGTTTTTAACACTATCATACAGAGCAGGTAATAAAGCACAGCTTCATTCAGTGATCAAACACATCAACCTTCTGTCTGTCTGACCTGCTGGACCACAGAAGTGTATCTTAGTTCAGCATAGCTTAGCATAGTGAAGTGCAGGCTTCAATCCGTTAATTCAAAATTTGTCTCAGGAGATCATTTTGCTGATGCTCACGTTACTAAATGCCATGCTAATCCAGATCACTTAGCATGCTAACTCATTGTCTGTCCTCAGAAATTTGACTGATTCACATATTACAAAAACAAGATTACTTTAATGAATTAACCATTTGGAGTCATGAGTAACGTTTAGCACAGTGAATTAGCAACTAGTGTGAATTTAGAAATGTGTATTTAACAGTTAGTGTGTTTAAGCTATCAAAACTGTAGCAAATATGTTCTCTAAGCTAGTAAGAAAAGTTAATTAAGATGTTTTTAAATGTTTAGTCTATTTTTGACTAGCATTCGCAATCTAGGCAGATTCTTTAGCATGGTTAATGAAAACACTTTTGATACAGTCTTGCGTGATTTTATTGCTAATTTGCAAAGATTTGACTAGCATTACTGTTAACATTTGATTAAAGGGGGATTTACAGGAAAATCACATGCATGTGTTACTGTACAGCTATTAGCATTGATATCCATGCAAGACAGTATTCAGTTGCTCCATTGGAGCTCTCTCTGTGTGTGTGTGTGTGTGTGTGTGTGTGTGTGTGTGTGTGTGTGTGTGTGTGTGTGTGTGACCACTAATCCAGCAGCAGTTATGCAGCTGCACTTCAGATCCCAACAAAGGCCAGCTTGTTCTGAAGAGGACGTTGGGGACGGAGACGGTGAGGCAGAATATTTAAGGGGGTTTGGAATGAGATAATCCATCTTTATGTAGGGGCAAAGTGGGGTGCACATTTACCCCAGGGAATGATGTCTGTGCTTGTGTGTGTCTCAGTTTCAAAACTCATTTACCAACAAAATAAAATACTAAAATCTGTATCTAAAATAAAATGATACAGAAATTTTAACAAAAAAAAAAACCTTGAATATGTAGACAGAGAAACTCACAGCTGGGTAACTACTGAGAGAGAGAGAGAGAGAGAGAGAGAGAGAGAGAGAGAGAGAGAGAGAGAGAGAGAGAGAGAGAGAGAACTTTACATAAATGGACAGAAAGACAGATAATTGACAAAACAGAGAGAGACAGACAGACAGACAGACAGACAGACAGAAAGGGTGTCAGACAGTGGAAAAGTAATTAGTTTTATGACACAGATTTGACCGGTTAATTTCCCTGTTGGATTAAAGCACAAAACTGTAACACACAAACACACGCTGACCAATTAAACAGTATGTGTGTGTGTGTGTGTGTGCGTGTGTGTGCGTGTGTTTGTGAGAGAGAGAGAGAGATTACCATTAGTGTGTTGGACAGGTTGGAGTCTATGTTAACGCTGCACTTTGTCTCATGTCAGCTCCTGTCTCACTGCACAGATGCACGGCCAATTAGCCAACTAGCAGGGGTGAGACAGGACAGGATTACAGCTAAGGACAAGAGGGACATGGAGGAGGGAGAAAGGGAACGAGAGAATACGGAAGCAAGGGAATAAGGATCTTTAGGAAATAAATGACAAGGGAACAAATAGGAAGAATTAGCAAATAACCAAATGTAGTTTATAAAGATGATAAAGATTTAATCTCTCTTTCAATTTCTTTCTCTCTAAAAACCACATTTCTGAAATGTAGTCTCATCAAAAACAAAATCTTGACCATTGTGCTTATAATTAGAAGATGTGAAAGTTTTCTTCCTGGTTAGAACATGCAATAAATCCACAATGAGTAAGTTGAGTGAGACCAAAACATGACCCCGCCCCCTTTTCTTTTTCCACCAATCGTGTTCCATGTTGCCAAGGCCACGCCCAGATATGGCTCAGCCAATGAGAGAAAGTCGGAGCAAAAAAATATTAGTGTGAATAAAGTGTAGGTTTATAAAATCAAAATATTAAAAATGCAAACCACATAAACACCATCATCAGCACTGAGGGCATGTTCCAAACCACATACTATCCACTACACACAGGAAATGAGTGCAGACTCAGCTGCTCCTTAATCTCTCTGTCTTTTCATCTGTCACACACACACACACACACACACACACACACACACACACACACACACACACACCTAATCTTCTTCTGAGACTTCACCAAGCACTGAGAGGAAACGGTGCATGAACACACACACACACACACAGACAGAGAGAGAGAGAGAGAGAGAGAGAGAGAGAGAGATCCTTTTTAATTGAAAGAGTGAGAAAGGCTTAGGGGACAGACAGACAGAAGGAAGGAGATATATAGACAGTAGGAAAGACAAAGAAGCAGAATAAGATACAGTAAGAGACAAACCCAGCAGGACAGAGAGATGAGAGAAGGAGAATGAGAGAGGGAGAAACAGACAGAGAGAGATGGATATAGTAAGAGACATTTACTTTTTATATTACTGACCTCATTCACTATGGAATTATTGATCTGTGTGTGTGTGTGTGTGTGTGTGTGTGCGAAGTCTGTTTCAGGCTTTGCAGAGGTTGTAATTTGCACAGAAAATGTAAATAAATGGACTAAATTAATTTAAATAGGCATCATTTTTGCATATATTTAAATAATTATTTGATTCTGTGGAAATTGTTAGAAAATGACATTCACTGTATCAAACCCAATAAATTTTTTTCATGTTCTTTTTTATCTTAATTTTTTTGTTACAAAACATGAACAGGCTGTTTAGAACAACAACATTACAGGGTTTATTTTCCTAAATTAATATGAGATCGTTCTGAAGGTCGATTTCTCCTTTTTTTTGGTGATTTGTCCTCTGTCTGTGTGTCCGAGGATTCCAGAAATAAAGGAAATAAATAGCATGAGGTCAAAACAGATTAAGCAGGTGGAAAGTCCGTGAAAGATGAAACAGAAATGAAATTCAACTTTTCTATCAGTCTCTAAATGAGGTTTATAATATTATAATATATAATCTAATATGCATATATCATCAAATCCATAATGCATATGCATGGATCATATTTATAACACATATGCATATATTCATATTTATAATAAAAAATTTCAGTTCCTTTTTTTAAAAAAAAACGTTGTTAATAATCGTCCATGGGTTACAGCTGGTTGAAATATAATTGCTTTTCATCACATGCGGGATTTATTCGCCAACTGTGGAGCTAAAGCAGTAATGTACAGTATTCATGTGCATATTCAGTTACTAACTCATACACACACACACACTCTCTCACACACGGGTTACACACAAGGCCACAGCTCAGAGATGGCAGATGACGGCCATTTTGAAAAATGAAACAATGAAGAAGGCTAATAAGTGTTTCAATTCTGTTCTTAGTTTAGCATCTAACTACAGCAATGTATTCTGGGTAACTTACTAAATAAATTGATTTAATCCTAAAAAAAATAAAAAGATGCATCAGAGAGAGATTGCATTAGAA